>NW_015173191.1:147152-180344 GCF_001447785.1 Gekko japonicus | reverse complement strand
AAGAGGAAGAATAAAAATAAAATAAAAGCAAAAAAACACAGTGGGATAAAATATAACTGAAGCTCATTTTAGACATCAAACTGTGTTTAACGAAGTTCAAATGTGGCCTGCCTAAGACAACCATGGTTTGTGATGAACCAGAAAACCAAAATTTATAATCAAAATTATTTTTGAAGCATAGTTTATGCTAGTGACCATTTAGTATCTTGGCTGAGTTAGGGAAAAAACCCTCATGGTTATAGCTGTTGGTCTGTTTCCAGATGCTGATGCCCCACTGAATGTATGAAGTGCAGTGCTGGGATGACATAAAACAAAAGCAGGCAAGCATCTCTGATCTATAGTTTGCCTGCTATAGAGCTGCAAGCTCAGAATGTGATTTGGGTTCCAAACTATGTGGATGAAAACCCTGATTTGGCATAGCGTCTGATAGAGACTGATCTAATAGCACATTTGGAAACACAGTTTGCAGTCCTAATGGTACTTGCTTGGGAGTAAATCCCAGTAAATAACATGGGACTTACTTCTGAGTAGACCTGTTTAGGAGTGCTCCTACATTTACTGGCTTCCTAATTACATCCCGCATGAGTCTGTTAGACAGTAGAATTATGACCACTTCTTAGGGGTTAGAGCTACAGTATTTATGGATTTCTTATATTTATATGCAACTGAGTGGCTGAGCAAACTCTGTTATGTTGACTGTGTATCCTAGTCAGGTGAGCCACGGGGTACTAATGATCTAGCTGTGGCTTAGCTGTTCTGTTTTCCCTGTTGGTGTTTTGTCTTTTTTAGGCTTAACATGTGATCTTGTGTGTTACTTTGATTTACTGAAGGTGTCGTTAATAATTCTGCTTATGGTTCTCAGTATGTAGTTAACACAGAAGGAGCCATTTCCTGAACTGTTTTGGCCTGTACGTTGTGTTTGGCAATAGTACTTTCCTGTACTTAGAGAGTGGAGGGAAATTCTGGGAAAATACTTAACACATTTTGACTTCTGTTTAAACAGCCGGAATGGTTTGCCAATTTAACAGTCAAGTTCTGGCATTTTTCTTGCATTTTTCACCTTCAGTTTGCTCTCATTGAATTTTCCTATTCCAACTCAGTGCATGAATGAAGGCTTTTTCTTTTAAATAAATTAAAAGTTTAGAACAATCTTCCTCCTAGCTGTTTCTTAATCATGTGCATCGCAGTCCTACCATGCTATTCTTGGTTTTGCTGCAGAAAGGGCATACTGAGAAGTTGCCAGGCTTGTCAAATGATGACAAAGCTCTTTCCATTAACTTCCTCCTCATCCTGTGATCTCTCATTAACCTTGTGCAAGGGTTCATGCACTTTACAAATGGAAGGTTGCAAGGATGGGTCAAGCCACCTGGCCCTGTTACTGAACTCCACATCTCCCTTATAAATAAAAGCCGAATGGTGGTGGCACTTCTCTAGAACATTCCACATGCTCCGGAATTGGTTGGCACCCTGGTGTGTCACTGCATTGCTTGAGTCTCACCTCCAACATTCTAAACAGTCAGAGGTTGTTTGCATATGCGACTTGATTGGCTTTTGCGTCTAACATTCTAAACAGTTTGCTGTTCTGAGGTAAAATGTGTCCAATCTCCAGGTGAGGGCTGGAGATCACTCAGAATTCCAACTGCTTTCCAGATGGCAGAGATCAGTTCCCCTGGAGAAAATGGTGGGCTCTGTATCCTTATATGCTGCTGAGGTGGCCCCCGTATGACAGCCAATGTGACGTAGCAGTCAGGGCTTCAGAGCACGGGAGAGGCTGCAGGTGTGTGGGGGGTGGAAAGCTGAAGAGTGAGGGGGAAATAGAGGTAGGTTGATGATTGGCTGGGAAGGAGATAAGGTTGCCAACTCCAGGTGGGAAATTCCTGGAGATGTGAGGGCTGGAGCCTGGAGAGGGTGAGGTTTCAGGAGGTGTGGGACCTCGGACAGGTACAAAGCCATAGATTCCACCCTCCAAACCAACTATTCCCTTCTGGGGAACCATCATTGCCAATCTCCAGGTGAGGGCTGGAGATCACTCGAAATTACAACTGTTCTTTAGGTAGCAGAGATCAGTTCCTCTGGAGAAAATGGTGGACTCAGTGTCATTATACCGTGCTGAGGTCACCACAGCAAATTGACACTGAGTGTCACTCGCCCAGTGTCACACTGAGAGCACCCGCCCAGAGCCTCTTTCTAGAGGTCGTTGTATTTATTTCCACAACGGGCCTTTTTCCTAGTATTGCATAAGGGCCTGCATGTGTACATTCCTTACCACAATCTGTGGCTTTTAGAGGAAGCCCAGATGTGCTCAGGTGGAGGTTGTAGACAAGAGCCATCAGGCTCAGTTCCTCTCCATGATTAAATTGGAGCATCTGCACACAGCTACTGTCTTCTCAAGCAGTTCTGGATCCTGAAGGAGTAGGATGCCTTGTAGTCTGACATTTTTGTAGTGGTATTTTTCCCAGAGTGTTTGGGTTCCATATATTTCTGATAAAGATGTAATTTGATCCCATCAGCAGGGCTAGAAAGTTGTAGTCCCATTAATAAATCTCTTGTTCAACCCTCTGCTTTTATTTGAAGAACATCATTAGCAGGATCAGCAGTGGCTCCTAGTTTTCCTTAAAAGTGTGGTATATCACTTTTTCAGGCACAGCTGCTTCTTCACTAGTGGGCAAAGGATCAATATGGTCTAAATGCTATGTTGATCACTATTGCTTTATGTTGGTTGGAAGAAAACTCCAAACCTGTCTTAAGTGATGTATGTTTGCTTTTATAAAATAGCAGTTAACCCTTTGGATCTTTGATTAAAAAATCTTTGATCATAATCTACAATGCAAAAACCAAAGTCTGTATGTGAATCTTGGCCCTATGTGGGGATAGCATGTATTTGTGTATTTACAAAAGTTATATCTCTCCATTGCACCCAATGAGGGCCACCAGTGGGGCTAACACTTAAAAACAGAACATTAAAACACATCATAAAAGCAAAAGGGAATGCCAGATGAAGCAAAAGAGTCCCCAACAGATGATGAAAGACAGTGGTAAAAGGGGAGAAATGAATGTCCCTGGGGAGGGAGTTCCACAATTTTGGTGCCATGATCGAGAAGGCCCTCAGAAGGTAAGGGCACCCAAAGCCGGGCCTCAGAAGATGATCATAGTAATCGGACAGGTTCATATAGGAGCAGGCAGTCCTTAAAGTATGCTAGTCTCAAGCTGTATAGATCTTTAAAAGTCACCACCCACAGCTTAAACTGGGCCCGGAAACAAATTGGGAGCCAGTGGATGGACCCAAATTGAAGTGCTTTGTTCCCTATGACCCATTCCAGTCAACATCTTGGCTGCAGCATTCTGTACCAGTTGAAGCATCTAGATGTTATCAGGACAATCACCACAGTGGCCAGGTCTTTTCTGCCCAGAAAAGGCCACAGTGGCTGACCAGTCAAAACTAATAAAAGGCAGTCCTGTCCATGACTGCCAGCTATGGTAATGTAATGGTGCTGTTTATTGTAATGTGATGATGTAATGACATTGTTTACTGTGAACTGAAAGTACTCCATCGTGTAGTAAGGGCTAATTGGGCAGACTGTATTGGAATGACCTCTCTTCCCCAAGGATGGCGCGACCCTTTAGGCAAACTAGGCAAACACCTAGGGTCCCAAACTTTAAGGGGAGTAAAAGTAAAGTGGAAGAATCTTATTTTTCAAAAGGAAATTTTTATTTTTACATTATTCGTTTTTTAAAAGGAAGAAACTTATTTTTCAAAAGTAAATTTTTATTTTTACATTATTCGTTTTTAATATCAAGTAGATAGAAGGTAAACATTCTACACCTCATAGCCCTCTTTCAAGGGGGGAAAGCCAGAATCATGTAGTGGCTAAAAATGTCAGGCTAGGCTCTGGGAGGCCCATGTTTGAATCCATACTCTGGCATGGAAATTTGCTGGATGACCTTGGGGCAGTCACACACTCTCAGCCTCTGTCTCAGGTGGTTGTGATAATGAAATGGAGAAGGGAACACTGTTGTAAGCCACTTTGGGTCCCCACTTAACTCCCCCCCCATCTGAAACATAGGGTTGCCAAGTCTGATTTTCGCCGCAGTGGAGAACTTGGAATTCCCTCGGATGACCGTGGCCCCACCCCCAGTGTGCCCGGCATGGTCGCGTCACTTCCGGGTGACGTGCACGTTGGGGTGGGGTTCCCCCCGGGGCCCAATCTGCCGGCAGCAGGGAACAGGCCTCTGGGGCAGGGTTTTCCCCGCCCCCTGGGGGACTTGGCAAGCCTACTGAAACACCATTTTAGAAATAGTTTTCTGAAATAGTAGACCTATTTCAATTAAAGGTATTGGATAACTATTGAAGCTTTACTGGAGAAGGAAACATCCTTTCTTAAAAGACAGAGGGTCTTTAAAAACATTTGATCATTTGCAATATTCTTGAAATCTGGCTTTATTTTTGAAGTCATGGTGTTTATTGGATTGTTTTAACATTCATTCCTGTTCTCTCAGTCTCACACTGTCTCTCTCACTCAGTATGATTGAGTTTCTTTTGTGGGAAGTTTTATCTGTTATTTTCCAGGTTCCCTTGAGTAGCGCAAATAGAAAGCAAAAAGCTATTAGTAGCATTTGTAAATAATTACTTTTTGTTACATCAGGTGATTTGCTTTATATGATGTCAGCTTCTAGTCACTTAAGTCTGAACTGTAGCTGTATCTTAAAACTGACTGGCAAATTCATTACTTTGAAGTGGTAAATGTGGCATTTAATTCACACACTACCCATGCTAATAGATAAATCATTCTCAGACATGCATTCAAAGTTTCTAATATGCCTTTTCATCCTACAAGCCTAACATGCAAGGGCCCATCCAAAACTTCATCTTAGGCTGCAGCTGTGTTCATTGTGTTGGAGGCAAAATTTTGTACACCTTTGTCTTTTTTTGATCCATTGTAAATAATACTCCCTCATATAGTGTTAGAGTTCAATGAAGGTTCTGCCTGAAGTTTTGAACACATTTACTCGCCTTAGGACGAGAGAGTACAGGGACCACAAATTCCTGAATTATCTTCCCACAATTTAATAGCTAGTGCTAGCAAATTTTCCATGGAGATTTGCCACACTTTTCTTCTCTCTTTCCCCCAGAACTCACTTAGAGAATGGCTGGAGAAAAGCCAGTGAAATTATTTCTCGCTGAGACTTTAAGGCTCCCCAGAGCCGTTAGGTCTGTGGAAAAGTGATCTTTGCCTAACAGCAGAAGTGTGTAAAATGCTTTTTTAGGCCAGTTCCCACTGAGGTCTACTGATGCTTCCTTCCTTTTCGCTTATTTTCCTGTACATTTTTGTCTTTTATGCACATGTTAACACCTTACTTTGCTTCCCCCCCCCCATTTTGTCAAGTGCAGAGTTCTACTCTTTAAAAACTTGGTTTCTGTGACTTGAAATCATGCATACAAAACAAGCCTCCATTTTATCAATTTCCATCAATTCTATTCTTGTTGTAAATACCACACACAAACATGGCGGGTGGAGGGGGGAGATGCCATGGCTGAGTGGCAGAGTGTGTGTTTTTCGCACACAAAAACCCCATATTCTGTCTCTGGCATCTTCAGTTAAAAGATCTCCTCAGGTGCTGAGAACAACTTTTTGTTCTCAGACTGTATAGACCTCTGCCAGGCAGACTAGTTAAGTGTACTAAGTCGTGCATACGTGAACGTACTACATGGAGGAAATGATAGGCAATTGGATCTATTAGGGCTAGAATCCTTGAGAAAGAAAAAGAGTGAAGACACAAGCAGCCCTTCAAATACACTAAGGCTTCTGACCAATTAGACAATCTTTTAGAAGGTTTGTTTAGAATTATGCTCCTTTTTGTTGAAATTATCAGTATTTTAAGGGTATATAATATTCACTGCTAGAAATCAGATTCTACGGCTCATGTCTGATTGCAACCTGTACAATTCTAATCTTCCCAGTTATACTGCTAAATTTAAGAGATTAGAGTAAGTCAATAAAAGCTTAGCAACAGGTATATAAAGTAATAAAAGGAGGGCAAGGGTTGCTTTTCGTGTTTAGATAAAATATTGCACATCTATGGGCATGTTATTTTTTATGCACATAGTGTTCTCGTTAAAGCACAAATCTACTAGTTCCCATTCTTAAAAGTAAATTTATTCATCCATTCATTCATGTAGGTTTAACCAACCTGAAAGAACTTCCCTCTCTGCTATTCATTGAAAAGTTTTTCATTTGCCCCCTTAAGTTGCTTGCCTTGAAGTAGCTGTGTCTAGTTAGGTGGCTTTCATTTCTTGGATGATGGAGGTCTCTGGTGAATTGAGGGAAAGTTTTAATGGCTGAAAAGTTCAAAGAGGGCTGATGAATGGCAGGGAGGTTTTATTCTTGATATTATTCAACTCCTTTTCTCTGTCTTGCTGTTTAATTAGTAACACTGTTCTTGGTCATTTGCAGTGATCCAAGAACCCTGAGAAAAGAATTGGTTCTGACTAATAAAGAGAGCTTCACTTGTGCAATCTCCTCCCATGACCTGTATGTCATTGGAGCTATGTGAAGACACATGAGCTTATGGCTCCTCTTCTGTGAACTAGTAAATCACATAGAGGGAACATACTAGTATTCAGTATTCTCAGTCTTCATTATGGCCTAGAGGCCATTCAGAAGCAGAGTAAGACAAAAAGGAACATATCGTTGTGGATTATAAACACAGGCCCCGGTCACACTGGGAGAAAAGGTGTGGCTGAAGTGCGGCTTTTTAAAGCCGCATCAAAAGAGATGTGTGGCGGCAGGATGAGACAGATCCCCCGAGTTGCCGCGCAGTTGCTCCCCGACACGATCAGATGCTGGGGGGAAGCCACAGATGTGTGCGCCTGCAGTTGGGCCGGGGGCCTCGCATGCTGCCAGAGATGGGCGCACTGGTGATCCCACGGCCACCCCTGCTGCAGATTTTCAGGTCAGTAGTAGTGTTTTGTATGGGGTTTTTTGATCCGCATCTTCGGCCGGAAGAGATGGATTGGGGACGGGTGCGCGCCGCTTCCCAGATGTTGTGGTGTGATTGCGCCCGCTTGCTGCACTCCTGATCCATCCCTCTCGCGGATCAAAGCCTCCTGTGTGACCGGGGCCACAGTTTACTATTATTAGAATTTATATTCTCAGGCAATAAAGATGCATTTGTATTAACTGCAAATCAGTGTCTTGATTGACTAATCTTTTTAAAATAGTTATCAAAATAGTGGACTCAGGATGGTTTACAACAAAATATTGTTATCATGAAATTTGGACATAAGCCAATATTGCAGTCCCTAATATCTGTCTGGGCCACGGTGGCTCAGAGGTTAAGACGCTGAGCTGCATACCAGAATGTCTGTAGTTCAGCCGTTTGAGACCCTAGTGCCACATGACAGAGTGAGCTCCCATCTCTGGCCCCAGTTCCTGCCAACCTAGCAGTTCAAAGCAAGAAATTGCAAGTAGATAAATAGGTACCGCTTCGGTGGGAACGTAACAGTGTTCTGTGCGCCTCGGTGTTTAGTTATGCCAGCCACATGACCACGGAAACGTCTTCAGACATTGCTGGCTCTTTGGCTTGGAAACGGAGATGAGCGCCGCCCCCTAGAGTCAGATTTGACTAGCTTTTGAGCAAGGGAAACCTTTACCTTTAATATCTGTCTACTCAGAATAAGTAACACTATCCTTGAAATACATAGGACCAACCCATACTATTCACCTGTAGCATGACAGGACATTTACTGTATTTCAGAATGGAACATGGTAATGTAAGCCTTTAAAACATATTGTATTTATTATTATTACGTTTGTGGCCTGTGTTTGCTTGCAAATTTGGCCCTGGTCTGGAAACACTGCCCTCTAGAGGGAGGCGATTTCTACACAGATGCTGTGAGTTCTTGCCTGGCAACAGGAGAGGATAGGGGGTGGGGAAACAGGCATGGTAAACTCCAAGAGGAGGAAGAAGATGGCACATTTTCTCCTGAGGGAGTCGAGAATTTCTTTGGAAGGAGAAGTTCCTGAGAGGAAAAGGCTGTGGAGCAGTGAGAACAGCAGTTGACAGAAGAGTGGCCGTCTTCTGGCATGGGTCTTTTGTTCTCAACATTGAAGAAGAGTTGGTTTTTATACCCTGCTTTTCTCTATCGTAAGGGGTCTCAAAGCAGCTTATAATCGCCTTCCCTTCTTCTCCCCACAACAGGCACCTTGTGAGGTAGGTAGGGTTAAGAGAGTTCTGGCCTAAGGTCACCCTGCAGGCTTCATGTGGTAGAGTAGGGAATCAAACCCAGTTCTCCAGGTCCACTGCCCTGAACCACTACACCACACTCAGTGATGGCCCCAGGTTTTTTAACCCACTAGGCAAGGATACATTCTGGTACCCCGGGTTGGAGGGGTGCCAGAGCCGCAGTGGGTGTGCTGAGGGGGCAAGCTGCAAATGCATACGGAGGGGCGGGATCACTCGAGGGGAGGGGGCCTGTCCCAGGCTGCAAAAAGAGCTTCAAAGAGACTGCAGGGGCGGCAGAGGGCACACAGCACTTTCCCGTCATCCCAGGCTGTTCCCTGCGCCTGTCCCCCCGCCTCCTTCTCTTTCTGTCTGTGTCATGCCTGTACCCGACCCGGCGCCTGGGAGCTCTGAAACTGAGGACTCCGTGCCTTTAACATCAGAAGCACGAGAGTCCTCACCAAACCTAAGTGCCGGGGAGGATGAACGCCAAACCCCAGGACAGTTTGCACCTGGAGCCGATCGGGCAATGCCTGGCCCCAGCAACACGCCACCTAATTCTCCGCCACCTGTTGACCAGCCGAGGAATCAGAGACACCGGGATTTGGCAACCAGGCGCAAGGAGGCACGCTTGCACGGTTGGCAATCATTAAGCCCAAATTACTAACAGAATCAAGGACTTCACGAAGCCGTGCTAATGAGATAACGACCCAGCACGCTATTTGAACAGACCGCTGGCTGCTAGCAAACTGTGCTGGCAAACTTGTCCGTTGGACCAGAAGCTCTGCACCTCTGACTCTGTTTGGCTCCTGACTGATTTCCCGGTTCCTGACTTCAGTCTGTGTTTTGACGACCCCTCTGGCTCTTGATCCTCGGCTACGCTTCCTGACTACGATACTGGCTTGTTTGGACTCTGACTATTGGTAACGTTTGACTACGGCTTGACTTTGTGTGCTTGGGACTTTTGCTCGGACTCGTTTGATCTCTCTGGCTTGACTCTTGGACTGGACTGTAAACTCTCCCTTTCTGCATTGCCCCACTGGCCCTGTCATGATAGTCTGGGGAGCTGCAAAGAGGGGAGTCTCTTGCCAGGGATGGAGCAAGAAGCTGGCAAAGGAGGCTTACTGTGCGGGGTGAGGAGGGGACGAGGCTGGCCAGAATGGTGCCCTCATCAAGCCGTCGCCCTAGGCAACAGTCTAAAATTTAACGATAATGGGCCGGCCCTGACCACACTGGCTCTTGAAGTGTTTTATCCTACTGTGGCTGTGAGGGAAAGTGGCTTCTCAGAGTCTATGAAGAAGAGACCTTTCACTGAGCATCCAGAAAGACCTGCCTGTGGTTTGTGCAGTTTAGCCCAGAGTTTGATCCATTATGCACTTACGCTGAAGAATCCGAACAGTCAAGCATTTAAACTTGCAGCTGCTTGCTGTATGCACCATTCTTTTTTCTCCGATGTATTTCTGTGTATTTGTTCTGCAGCTGCAACCAAAAACCACATTTTTCCTTAATTGGGGTGGTAATATCACTTGTGATGTGTGGCAGGTGGTGTCCAAAGTTTTTTTTAAGGTACTCAATTGTCCTATCACAGCTGCGCAGTAACATCCAGAAAGCACCTTCCATTTAAATCCTTGTGGTTCAGGTTTTGTGCATGCCTTTTGGCATTAGTTCATTGAATGAAAGGGAACTGAAAGGGACCCTTTTTTCAGCTCCCTTAATTCTCACACAGCTCCCAAATGTGTCAGTCTTGCATGTGGGGTGCTGTGCATTGACATCCCCCCCCCACAACCAGCATTTTCTGCCTCCGTTACTGAGCTTGCCTTCCCTGATCAACTGGGGGGCAGCCTCGGCCACCATATCTCCTCCCCAGCCACACAAACACATGCACCTCGTGTGCCTTCAGCGCACCCTATGCCTCCTCCGCTTCCCCTCTCCTTCTGAGCCGTTTTCCCACTCTGGCCTCACTGCTCTAGCCTTGCCCAGGCAGCCTTTCTCTATGTAGTTCCTATTAGGCTCCCCCCCCCACCTCCAACTACATTTCTTTTCCTTGCAGTGGTGGCTTCTATGGACCAGCCTTTCCAACCACCCATGCCTCTTCTCTCCTAATGCCCCCCTTTCTTTGCAAACTGGCTTAGCCGTGTCCTCCAGTCTCTCGAATGGTTGCCTGCAAAAATTCGCCTTGAAACTTTGCATTTTTCCCCACCACCACCCCTTCTCGCTCCTCCCTCCCTCTCCCCCTCTCTCTCCCCCACCCCCATCCTCCCAGCCAGCCCCCCCACACACAGAGAGGCCTCCCTCCCTCCCTTATTTCTAACTCTGAAAGACCCTTCATTTCAGTTACTCCCCTATCTCTCCTGGTCAATTTCACACCATACATAGAAACGCACAACCCAGTTTCTCTCATCCTTTCTTTCTCGTGCCCCTCCCGCCCATCCACACAAGAGGAGAGGGGGGGCGGCTTTATTTTTGCAGAACTGTCTCTTTTTTTCTTTTGTGTCCACCACCTCCAGGTTTATTTCTTCAGCTTCAGGATAGGAGGATGGTTTCTCTCTCCCTCCATCTCTACCCTACTAAACACTGACACTTGTATTTTTCCAAAGTGCTTAGCAAAAAATGGATTTTTTAAAAAAGCAAAGTGCACTTCTTCCACCAGGAGGGTTCTTTCTTCTTTTTCTTTTTTTAATGGATTATAACACACAAACGCTTGCTGAAAAGTAAGGCTAAAATGGGATTTGCTCGGTGTGCATTGTGCTGACAGCACCCCCCGCCCAGCATGTGAAACTGGCCAATAAGGAGTGGGAAGAAAGACCTCAATGTGGGTGGAGGTGTGGTCTCTGAGGGGCTGAAAAAGGGTGTGTGGGGGGGAAACCAAGGGAATATGTATACTTTTGAATTAACTTTGTCTCAGAAAGTGAAGCAAAGGAAAACATCGGCACAAAAGCAGTCTTAGAGAAGCCGGGGAAACAGTGACTGGAAAGCAAACTGAGTGCTGAGGGGGGGAAATCAATACAGAATGAAAACGAAACTTCAACAGAGACTCACATTGAAAGCAAGGGGAAATGCAGAACAACAAAGAAAACCCAATGGACGTACATGGTGAAAGTGAGGCAAAACACCTGTGCATAAAGGGCCTTTGTTGCAGTTTAGCCCAGAAACTAAATTGACTTCTCTTTTTGTCTTGACTTTGGGACTACTCAATACATTTTATTATTGTTTTGTTAAACCCTTGAAACTTTCCCCACCTTTAAGTAAAACTGTTTGTGTGTCCTGTTCAGGTTTTGAACTGAGCAGCCACAATTCTGTGATTACTAACCTGGCCCTTTTAACACTAAAAGGGTGCGTTCAGACGTGGCCTTTCTGCCAGCATAAACTGTACCGGTTGGAACCGGTGCAGTTTATGCCGGCAGAAACACGATCAGACTTACCCTCAATCTTGTGGAGCCCTCCGGTGGATGCTCACACGCTGCGGGCATCGGGTTTTTTTTTTTAAAGGACAGTTTGAGCATGTGCATAGGCAGCCATTCAGAGAATGGCGATTTTTGCGCATGCTCAACCCCCCCCCTTACGTTTAAACTTTAAAGGTAAGCACTTACCTTTAAAGTTTAAAGCCCAACCTGGCCTCCCTGTAGTCCCGGACTCCTCCGGGAAGTTAAAGTAAGGCATTTTTTAAAAAAACGCTCAGGGCGAAGCTTCGCCTGAGCGCATATCGCTTAGTTTTTTTAAAAAATGGCCGGGGAAAGCCGGAAGCCTCAGGCTTCCAACGGAAGTAGCTGGGGAACGGAGGAGAGCGATCAGACGCCCGGGTGCACCGATTACAACCGTTGCCCTCTGTTTACCACCACTTCGGACCTAGTGGCAGAGTGCAACGGTGTAAAGGGATTTACAACGGTTAGGGACGAGAGGCAGATGTTCACCGTGTGAACACCCGTAAGTACACCGGTTGGAACCGGCACCCTAACCGTTGTAAATCCCCCGTCTGAACGCATCCAAAGGGTTACAAGAAGATGGTGATTAATTCTGATGAGCAGATTATACATCTCCATATTGCTGAAAATTACCCTACTTGACACTGCTAGCATTCCACACCAATCCTTAACAATGAAATGTGTGCCGGACCCTGAGTTTCTTAAAATAACTTTATTCTTGTGGTGCTAGTTTAGTGCTCATCGGTTTTCTGCTTCTGAATAGAACATCTGAATAAGGATGGAGGATGCGGGTAGAGAGAAAAAAGAAAGATAGGCCAGCAGGTCAGAGTGGGAGGGGTGAAAGAGAAGTTTGGTGGACATAGCATAAAGTATGACTAGGTTGTTTACAGAGAATTGGTGAAGACCAGAATAACAGTGGTTAATGCCAGCTGTTCCTGGGCTGACATATTAGTCTTCTTCTTAGGCAAACTAATTAATGTGATCTCCCACATCCCAAATCTGTATTTTATTTCATGTCCTTCTTGGCTATCGGCTCCTTTGAGAGTTTGTTAAATATTCAATAATTGGCTATGTTGATATGTTGTCATTTGCCAGAGATCAATCTGTAGATGTTTAGTCAGCTGTTCATGTACTGAAGAGAAGAATTTCTTTAATACATCCTGGTAAGCTTTCATTGATCTAGATTCAGTGGGTGGCTGACTTGTTCAATGCATCACAGGCACCAAGGAAATGTGCTGACCAGTAATAATTTTCCAGTGTGATTAATAAACCAGAGAACTATACTGCCAAGTGTGTTCTTTTCAGTCTTGCTTCTGTTGTACCAGCGGCTAACAGAATTAGTAGAAACAATATATGAATGCTCTCAGTTTTTAGGGTACAGGTAAGATAATGGCACAAAGTCTCAAGAATTGGTATGACAACTAGTAGCTACAATACCACATCTCGCACTCTTGGAATTGGCATCTTAAGGTCCTTTTCATCCTCTTCTGTTTTCCTCAGAAAGGGAAAATGAGAGAGAGGAGGAGTGGACATGCAACTGATAAATAGAAAAAGGGTCAAAAGATGTGAGGGACTTATCTTCCTGCTGCATTCCACTTCTGTTTGCATGCTTACAAATTTCCTATGTGAATTCTGGATGCGGAAAACTGTTATATAAAATATATATATTGTTGTTATTTTTTCATTTGGATTCCTTTGTAAACATACAACACACACAAATTCATCACAGGGTTATCTTATGTACATGATTTTCCACCATGTCAAGATACCTTTAAAACATATGTAATCCTTGCTGACATAGAAGGACTAGAAAATCCTCACCGCATTTCCTGTTGATCTACTTGGTTGCCATCCATATAGTGGCACAGCACATCATTTCATTTATTTAGGCGCTGAAGAAAAAGTGCTTCCAGACCCAATCCTATTTTGTGAGGAATGAGGGATATTGTGAGTTCCAAGCTTTGTTGAACCTGCAGGCACTTTGGAAATTTTGAGGAAGGGTAGTGGGCACAACCACAAAATAAATGCATAGGGTAATGCCATTCACAAAGTACCTGCCATTTGGGTGGGACCATCACAAAATGGCTGGCATTGAGGATGGGATCTACTCTTTGGTTTGATACTGTTCGGATTCAGTTTCCAAGGGAAACTGCCAAGGTAATTTGCAGTCATGTAACAATTAAGACTTAGAATCATAGAATTGGAAGGGACCTCCAGGGTCAACTAGTTCAATCCCCTGCACAATGCAGGAAATTCACAAATACCTCCCCCCCACACCCCCAGTGACCACTGTTCTACACCCAGAAGGTGACAAAAAACCTCCAGGATCTTCAGCCATACTGGCCTGGAGAAAAATTGTTTCCTGACTGCTTTAAAAAATTGCATTATTACACTAGTGGCCTGAGGGATACTTCTTTGATGACTGAGCCCAGTAAAAGATAAAAATATGTTAGTAGTTACTCCACTCCCAAACTTAAGCTGTGGTTGTATTGACAAGGTGGATACGTGACATATAGGCTAAGGCAGATGGAGTGGGCAGAGGATTGTATCTGCCATTTGAAATCTAAAATAATATATGTAGAAATCTAGTTATTGCCTTTAGAAGCTGAGAATCCCAGTTGAGCTAAAAGAGAGATACTACATATTTTATGTTTCCACAGCAAGATGTTAACATAGAGCTCTTCGAGAAAGATATTCTGCTCTACTTGACCATCTTTTTACTTTCCAAGTTACCTCCCATTCTTAAATCCTGGCTTCCAGTTTGTAAAAGAAAAATGCTTTTGGGGTAAATTGTCCATATTATTCACTGGGCCTGCAAAGTATGAGCAACAAATAGCAAGCGGTGAAAAAGCACACTTCAATAATCAAAGTAAGAACTTTTAAGAAATTCCTAGCTTGAATCCAGGCAACACAAGCCATAAAGAAAGTGTTTGTTTTTGTCGATGTTGTTTGTCCTCCTGCATCACTTAGATCTGACTTCCTGTTTTGTGCAATGTTTCTTAATACTTTTTATTTTTTGTTATTGACAGTGTATTTATACAGATTATGTCCTAGATTTCACAGGTTTGTGGTGAGCTTTAAGCAATGATGGAGGTGTCATTCCAATAATTTCAAGCTAGAAGGAAAAGCTGTGATTATAGGAAGCTGGGAGAGGACAGGGTGAGAAAAGACTGTTGGAGCCAGCAGTAATCATCCAGCACTGTTCTGTTGGGGGGGGGGGGAGTGTTTTTTTTTCGCGATAAACATCCAGCCTGTTTTGGTGTGGTGGGGGGGGGAGATACAAACCATGCCAGTGACAAGCATGATTTGTCATTGAAGGATAACATTTCTTGAATTACAGAAGGTAGAAAACAAATATTCTTAGAGTGATAGAAAACAAATATGAAGAAGAAAATGGACCACATATGTACCTACCAAGCAGCAATTTTAATAAGTACAGGGACTGAGCTTTGGTGGATTTCCACACCTAATAGAACAGCTGTGTGCTAGGAGAGTGGCAAGAGGAAACTGAAATGCATCCTCAAATTAGTCTAGACTGCCTTTTCCCTGGACCCTGTTATTTTGGGAAGGGGAAATCACATACTTTCCTGTGTGACTAGCCAGGGCAGACGTGGAGGCAAAAGCAACCCTGGAAGTGGCCTACCCTGGCCCTGACTCTCCAGTGCAGAGGGGAGGGAAGAAGGAAGAAGCCAGTATTGTGTCGTGGGGGCAGCGGCTCCAGCCCACCAGCCTTGTTCAGGGTGTGGGCTGATGGATCATGTAATGTGAAGGCCACCAGTGAAGTGATGTATGGATGATGTGGGGTGGAAGTCAGATCCCTCCATCTTGTAGTGGCCACCAACTTAAAGCAATACAATCTCAAAACAACATCAAAGGAAGTCAAATAATAATGGGGTAATAGCAAGAAGATTCCAAAAGACAAATCTAATTAAAATCAGCCAATAACTGATGTTAAAGTACACAGTGCTATAAAACACACTGAAGGCTAGGGTTTTTTTTGGGGGGGGGGCTAAACACCCTCAATTGAAAGTTTGAGTAAATAAAAATATCTTAACTTGGTGCCCAGCACCAAGACAGCTTCCCCTAGATGCAGGGGTGAAAAATAGTCAGTAAAATCAGTAAAAGTCAGTTTTTTTTTATCTTGGTCAGTAATTTGTCAGTTTTTTTAAAAAAAATTGGTCAGTAAAGTCAGTATTTCTTTGATTTTTGTGAATGCAGTTTGTGGGTTTTTTTGTTTTCATTACTGCATTTTGGGGGAAACATGATGACTTCCCAGTGAGAAGATAGATTGTTTTTAGTTCAGTTATGAAGTACTTTAAGGACTTTGTTCCTAAGAGTAAAAGTGATTTGGTGAAATCTTCCACAACATATAGAAACATAACCTCTTAAAACACGAGACAATGAAAGCAGAGGTGATATTTTTTTTGCATGAGTGCCCGCTTATTTACAAAGTTCACTGGAGTGTTCCATAAAGAATTTGTAAGAGTTCAGCACCATTGTCTCTTGAAGCCTTCAGTGATGAGCACTACATACCTGTGAGAGAAGTAATCAGTGAAAGTAGAATCTGTGACGAATTGAAAAAACTTTCTGAACAGGAACAGCTACTCTTTTTAACAGGAACAAATAAACATTTCATAGCAGCCTGCAAACACCTTTAACTCCAGACATCTTTGGACAAGCCTGTCTTCAGATATCTTCAATGTTTAGCTCCAGCACAGAGGGTCAAGGAAGGAACCCACAAGGATATAATGAAAATAGCAGCAGCACTCCCGATGGATATTCCAGTGGACATGATTGCGGATGAGTGGAAACTTCTTAAGACGTGAAGATGAAACGGCCAGTGAAACTTGCCACATAGATACATACTGGAATCAGTTCTTTGAAAAGACACACCCATCTGGAGATCCAAAATACCCACTGGTTACCAAGGTGGTGAAAGCAGCATTATCATTATTGCATGGTAGTATGGACATAGAAAGAGGGTTTTCAAAAACTGGATGCATTTTGACCGAAAGGGCCTGGATGTCAGAGAGAACTTTGAATGCCCACCTAATTGTCAAAGAAACTTTATATCATGTATATGAAAACAATGTGTACCATGTTAATATCACACAGGAGCTTTTATAGATGGCAAGAGCAGTTCATGTTCATTACAACAAGCAATATTGTGATGAACAGTGTGTCATTAAAGAGGAGTAAAACGAGAAAGAAAAGAAAGGGGGGAAAGGCAGAGGAGTTAGAAAGGTTTAAGAAGATAGACAGTGAAAAGGAAGAGAAGGAGAGCAAAGAGAAGGAAGCAAAACGGAAAAGGCTGAGACAGCAGAACAAGAAGACGATGACTGCTTGAACGTTGCTAAATAACGCAACCAAACATGTAAAGGAGGCTGCTGAGAAAAAGGGTATGGTGGGATTCAACACAGCACAGCTCATGCTAGAAGGAGTGGAGAAAGCAATGGAAGAAGACAACAAGAAAAAAATGCTTGCAGATGCTTTCGTTAATAACTTCTTTTTTCATCAAAAAACCAAAGATAAAGTAAAAGCAAAGACAAATCTTACCTTACAGTAATTATGTTTTGTTGTCATAATGATTACTTTATGTGTGGATTTTAATATGTTTTGCTGTTTTATTATCTACAGTATGTGATCATTTTTAAAAAAAGATTATTTTTTTAAAAAAAATTTAAGTGATTATTTTTTTGCCTTAAATTTTGTACAATAATGAAAACATTACCCTATCTTCATTTTAAAACATTCAGTAAAAAGGTGTGCAATCCTTTTCTCTGGATCACATCTGACCATGGCGTTGGTGGAGGCCAGATAATAATCATTTTTAATGAAGTCCTACTTTTACTTTTAAAACACTAGCTTGCCTGGCTGCAGAATTTTGTACTTGTTGAAGCTTAAGAACCACCTTCAAGGCAGCTACGCAAAAAGTGTGTGCAGTAATTTGTTTTTGATATGATCAGAGCATAAATTACAACGGCCAAAGTTTGCTTTTCAAGGGACAGCCACAGATGGAATAACAACCCTTCTCCCCTTCCTCCAAGAGTAGATTATAATCAAATTCATTCCAGGAATGCTGCAAACATCTCAAAAAATGTGATCAACATTCAAAGCTACCTTGTTTGAAGGAAGCTACTTAGGTTTTTTTTTACTTTGTCACAAGCCAGAGTCACTTTCTTTTTTTAATTATTGTTTGATATCATTTCACTGTTATCATTAAAAAGATCAGTAACTCTAGCTGTAAAGTAAAAACAAAACAGTACTTAAACCCTCTTCACCACCACCACCAACAGCTGATAATTAGGCATTTATTTATTTATTTACAACTGCTGACTGAGAGAGAACTAGCAAGCTCTGAGAAAACAGGAAGTAATTTAATCAGGCTGCAAGGAAAGGAAATTCTTTAGAAGAACAGCAGCTTTAGTACTTTGAATGTGCACATAGGGCAGTCTGGCAAATACAATTGCATTTTTACTTAGAAATGGTTACCATAGATGAAGACTTTATAAAGATAGGAAAAAATGTCACAAAAAACACTGGATTACAGCAGGTTGATTACAGTGTCATATGGGTGGTTTGTAAAAATCTGCAATTTCAGACTGAAAGCCTAGTGTAGAACCAGAATATTTTAAAGTAGCTATTATGCTGTTAAAGAAAACTTTTCACTTAGCTGAGGTAATTAAGACTTAAGTACCTTGAACGTACATTTCAAAACAGTTGCTGCATAGAGTAGATAGTGGTATAGGTTGTGTGTGTGTTATGTGCCATCAAGTAGATTGTAATTTTGGGTGACCCTATAAATTCTTTACTCGGGATGGACATGAACCAGCTCATGAACCAAAGTTTGCTATACATTTTGGCTAGTTCATGGTCCACAAAGTTAAGTTTGTGGCAGATCAACCATCACAAAATTTTCATGAACTTTCTACAAACTTTCCAGCTGTATGTGGTGGTTTGTGAATGGATACATTTCCAGACAAACTGTCTTCACTCAATCTAAATGTCTACAAAACTTCAAAGCAACAGGGGGCGGAACTTGGAGGACATGTCTCTAGCTTGCACAGGGTAGGTTCTATACACTCCAGGTCAGACAGTCATTTTGACAGGTGCAGGTTCAGGAGTGTATAGAGACACCAGACGTGCAGGGGTTCTCTGGCTTTCTCCTCTACCTGCCTTCCAGGTTTGGTGAGGATTGGATTTATGAGGTCCAAGTTATGGTCTCCCAATAAAGGTATCCCCATGAATGTGCTTTCTAGGGAAATGACAGTTAGGGGCTCTAGCATGCCGACAGGGGAAGGGTGTTTACTGCCTCACAAACCGAACCAGTTTGGCAGTTAAAGGTTTGTGATGGTTCATGGTTCATGAACCGGGCATGCCACAAACCAAACTGAACTACAATTTTCCAGTTCATTCCCATCCCTATTAATTATCTCCAAAATATCCAATCATTGAAAGCTTTGCTCAAGTCTTGCAAACTGAAGGGCATTGCTTCCTTTATTAATTCATCTCATTTTTATCATCTTCTTTTCCTACTTCTGCTTCTCCTAGCATTATTGTCTCTTCCAGTGAGTCTTTCTTCTCATGGTACAAGTTGGGGGTCAAATTATTATATTTTAGAATTCTTTGGAGGCTCATATTTGGCCCCATATAACTTCTACTGAGGGAGCAATTATGTGTAAATAGCTTTCTTCTGATCCCTGAGTGTGTTCTTTTTTCTTTCTAAAATGTTCCTGCTTGGAGTCATTATGGCAACTGGGAACATCCTACTATGTCTTCCAGGAGTGGATGAAGGTAATTGGTATAGGAGCAGGTTCAGCTGCCGGTACACTGTTAGAGATTTCTTCTCCTACGGTGATGTTCCCAAGTGGCCAACCTTCTGTCAAACAAGGAAAATGGGTCTAGAAATTGGGCAGAGGATTTCTGTGCCTTTTTCCTTTCTGTTCAAATAAAGGGTTTTGGTTTGAAAAAAGCAAACACTTCCATCAGAACCAAGCCTTGCACCAGCAAGCATGCAATTGTCATCCACAGGGATTTGAAGGAATGTGTCTTTTTGAATCTGAATGAGAGTTTACATAATCCCCAGAGACATATCCATTATAGTAGGAGGCTCCTAGTCTTCTTCTATTTTTGGTTCGCCTATTTCAATTAAAATAGCAAACATTTCTGCATGTCATCAGCTGTTCCTTTTCAGTCTTTTTAATTTAGAATGACTCTTGCTTAGTCCAGGTTTCGCTCTAATAATCCAGCTAGATTGCTAATATTCTCATATATCATGACTTTCAGGCTGCATCTAGAAGTCCAATTTAACCATGGTTAGATAAAAATGTGCAAAAGTGCATGTTGTACTGTGCTTGTACTGACACATATGCCAGCTCTCACTTCCCCCTTTACATTCAATTAAAAGATAAGGATTTGTGCAATAAACTATAGCATAATGACCCAAAATTTAAAAGTCCCATATTTTGACTAAGAGAGGGTGCTTATTCTAATAAGATCACCTCCTGGGAGGGGAGCAAGTTCTTCTAATAACAGCCTTTCAAGAAACACCAGCTTTGGATCCAAAGTTTTAATTCCTTTAAGTGGAGCCTTCCTCCAACCTTCCACTGGTCAAACATGCGTCTTCTTCTGGAGCTCCTTGTGCTGATAGAAGGTTCCTATCACTGAAGGATGGTTAGTGGAACAGAAACTTGAGATCCCATTCATTGACTTCAGTTGTAGAAGAATCTTTCTGGTCCCACTGGTGGACCTCCTGGTGGCGAAAAAGAAAAAAAGGGGGGGACTTAACCCAAACAAATGACTCAAGTACATCTTCTGGGCCAAAATAGGAAGGCTTACAATAGTAATATTATTTGGGACATATATACCTGCCTATGACACAAAGTGATATTTATGGGGCCTCACCAATATTCTTAGGCCTTGTGTCAATTGATTGTAACTATAAAACTCCTTCTTAGGTCCTACATTGCTTTATTTATTGTCTCATTATTGTATCATTGAGCCTATATGTACAAATATTGCTTGACCACTGAAGAAGGCCACTTTGGCTGAAACACGTCTGGTTGCAATAGGTCCCACTTGTGTATATTGTACACTTTTATTCTGTATTGAGGCTACAATCGGGCCCATAATTGGTTTTTTTTAACTAATTGATAATAAATACATTTTTATAATAATTAAATTACAATTACAGTTTTTAGTCATTGGCCCTCGACTTTGTCTGTAACTAACCTTTAAGGTACTTGGACTTCCTAATGGCACCTGGTTTTTGGCCACTGTGTGACACAGAGTGTTGGACTGGATGGGCCATTGGCCTGATCCAACATAGCTTCTCTTATGTTCTAAAACTTTTGCCATTGTAAAGAAAACAACCTTCCACAGAACCATCTTTAGAGCCCTGCTCTTATAATTAAAAAAGTCTTTGTTTGAATTGAACATAAAATCTTATTTGGTCTGCAGCATCCTTTAGAAATACTTTATATCTAAGATGTAGTCACCTAATACAATTTATTTTGTGCAAAATATGAAAATATAACATTTCTCCTTTTTGTATTTGTTGTGCATGAAGCTGAATGTTAATACAGAAAAAATAGCCTCTTCATTATTTTACTTGTTTGCTGTAAATAAACAGGCATGAAGAGAAATCAGTCCCCTAGCCACATCCTTTTGTGTTACATTTTAGTTTCCTTGTGTAGGAAAATCTTTGATAATCACATTTTAGAAATAGACTTCCATGAAATAATTTCTTCTTTCATGAAAGAAATCTTGACTTTCTACATTTTTGTCATATGTATCCACATTTGGGACCTCTGAGAGTGAACAGGCCTAAGACACCACTGTTGCGTTAACCAATTTTTACATTATTGTAGGAATCCCAGTCCCAGTTGTCATGCACCAGGGCTTAATTTGGCTGAAGTGCCTTCCTTTGGCCTCTGACAGAGAAGTGTAGGGGTTGGGACCACCCTAATCCACCTTATCTTCACTAGCTCTGTCCCCTTCTGAGCTAGGAGCCAGAGCTGGCCTGTTCTCCTTGGCTTCCTTCCTCAAGCCTTTTGACTGCTCTAGCCAGGTCTGGGGCATGTCCAGTGGCCTTATTCTGCCAAAAAGCCTTATGGAGGTATGGCCCAGCCTGTGAGGAACCAGTAGTGCCTCCTGAGCCATTTCTACCATTACTCCCCTACCTCCCAGGGTGGAGATTCCCACAAGAGCTCAACAGTCAAGGGGCCAGCTGTTAGTGAGTGCCTGACTGTTAAAGGGCCAGCTGCCTTTGATCAGCTAGCTGATATGAGGCTCTTCATAAGGTCATCAATCACCCCACTGGGCCTGGTGGTTGGGCTTGACCCTATGAGGGGCTGAGAAGGAGGCTTCAGGTTGTTGTCTCCCCACGCCCCATCAGTTATTTGGAATGGGAAAGCACCAAAGTGCACAACAAAGTAATGTAAATTCAGCATGGCTCGAAGACTGTTGGCCAAGAACAATGAGAAAATCCACAGCTCTCAAAAATGGGAGGGTTGGAGCTATCACCAGAAAACAATAAGCAGGCATAATAGAAACTTGAGATTTCCTGTATTTGTGAAGGCCTCTGGCTGCAGTGGTTCCTTTCAGCAGGCTAGGCATTCTGCACAGCCTAGCTTAATCATTTCTTTGGGCAGTATTGTTTCGTTTCGTTTCGTTGGTATTCTTTACGATGTACATGCTTACCATTCCTCCTTTATTGTTTCTTAAAATCACTGTGCAAGCTTAAAACAGTATTAAGGTTTGTTTACCACCGTGCTGTTGGAAATGCTGTCATGTTCTCTGCTGACACTGACAGCCCTGGCATCTGAAATGAAGGAGGAGTCATGATCTCAAAGGCAGAAAACAAACTTATTTCCCCTACGCCAGTGCAATATGTAGAATCTCTTCCTTCAAAAAAAGATAAAGAGAAAGCTGAACTGTTTGGATAACGTGCAAGAAGATTTGATGCCTGTATTTTTGTGACACAAAAACCTTCCGTAAGCCACAGGCATTCTCTATGGATAGCATTTTTTAAAAAATAATAATATTCAGGATAATCTCCTAACTTGGGAGGAAAAGGAGATTGTATCTTTTGAATTTGATGGAAGCATAGCACTGACCTGGATAGACTAGGCTAACCCTATCCCATCAGATCTTGGAAGCTCAGTAGGGCTGGCCCTGGTCAGTTTTTGGATGGGATGCAGAGGCAGACGACAACAAACCACCTCTGAATGTCTCTTGCCTTGAAAATTCCACAGAGTTGCCATAAGTCAGTTGTGGTTAGACGGCAGGGGGGGGCACACATTGGATTCAGTAAACTTCTTTTTTTTAAGTGCTTTGCATATTTCAGAGGGTTTGAAACTTTGCCATAGCATTTAATTTGTTATTTTTCCGGCTACAAAATCTCACGCTGTCTTTTGGAATATATTTAACTTGGAATCGAAGCAAGTCTCCTGAGAAGTAAGTCCCGTGTTATTCAATGAGACTTACTTGCAGGAAAGTTTCCTTAGGATTGCCGCCTCAGTCTTTAAAAATCTGTCAGTGAAAGAGAGGGATCCTTGCACTCTGAACGATTCACTCTTCTACGATCAGCAGCCCTTGGCATCCTCCGCTTCTGTGAGTGAATGCATATCTGGGCTTTTATTTATTTTGCTTCAGCATCTCTCCTTATATATAAAAGAGTTTTGGTGTGACCCCTGCACACGATCCTGCAGCCTTGGGCTCCCTCACCTGCCACTCTGAAGGATCCCCTGGTTGCATAGGCTGGCTCCCTTGCCTCCGTCCCACCCACAGAGGCGGCCGCCAACGTCTTGGGCTCAGTGTGCTCTGAGCCAACTGACGGGATGGACGCTCTGGTGGTCGGAGGGTCAGCAGGCTGACTGGGAGATATGGGGAAGAGGAGCAAGAGCCCAGAGACGTTCAGAAACCTGGGCAGGGAAAGAAACGTTGCCCAACAGACTCCCTCCCATGCTCATTTGCCCCATGAAATCCTTTTCCTGGCAACAGAGGGGGTTCCCCTCTGTCACCCCCTCTGCCTCTGTCGCCTGGCAGGGACAAGCCCTGGACCTGTGAGGCAGCTGAGCAGATGGGGGCCCCACCGGGTACTCCCATGCCAATGGCTGCCCAGGTGATTTGACTACTCATGGGGGACCACTCCATCTGGCCTGGCCTGCCACCCCAAGCCACATCGCCGCCTGCCCTTGTCCACCCGCCGGCCTCAGACAGGCCGGGACAGGTGCCATAGATCCCCCAGCGGAGGCCAGCCAGCGGGCGTCGTCCTCTGTGAGCGTGAGAGAGAGATGGCACCAGTGCCACCTCGGCCAAGCCCTGCTGCGCTTGCCCTCCTCTTTCTTCCTCATGCATAGCCCTGAGGAGCCGGGGGCCGGTGCCTCTTCCTGCCTGCCCCTGGCCCACTTCCACAACCGCTCCACAACATGGGCCGACTGTGCTGAGGTGCCACCGGCCTCGGAAGCAGCCGAGGAGGAAGTGGCGGGGGGGCAGCTGCTGCTACTACAGCAGCAGCAGGCCACTCCTCCGCTGGCAGCCCTGTCGTCATCGTCCAGCTCAGCTGAAGCAGCTCTGACGCCGCTCCATGCTGCGCCCTGCTGCCCCCACCAGCACCACTGCCAAACACACCTTGAGGCCTCTCTGATGCAGACCCCCTGCCACGCCAAATGCCTCCTCCTGTCCAACCCTGGTGGCGGGAGCCGGGACACCGGTGGCAGAGCGGCGCTGCACTACCTGCTGCTGGGCCTGGAGGATGAGGCTGCCACCACCCCTTCCTCTCCCAAGGGAGGGCCTGGCAGGCAGCAGCCCAGCTAGAGCTCGTTGCATTTGTCTCTGCAACGGACCTTATCGCTAGTCTGGAAATGAAACAAAAGGGTAGCAAACTGGTTATGTGCTTATCATGGAACAGAAAACAGATTATGGGTATTTTCCCCACCTATCCTCATGCCATCTCATCATATAAGACTACTGCAGGAAGCACTTGCATCTAAAACCTGAATAATTAGCTCATCTATTCAATGCTTCAATAATTACAGGTTTCTGCCAGCAGTGTTGGCTCCTACACAGCGCTTGGTTCTATACTGAGAATCACTTTTCATAGAATCTAGCCTTCCTTCCTTCCTTCCTTCCTTCCTTCCTTCCTTCCTTCCTTCCTTCCTTCCTTCCTTTTCCAATAGGTTTTGCTTGAGTAAATGTGTAGACGGCAGCATCTCTGCAATTTTGTATCATCCTTTCAAACAAGTGATTGGTCAACCTGAAAAAGTCAGAACAGATGGGGTCAGAAAAATTAACTTTAAACACATAACTTTCTCAACTGAAAAGGCCAGGCTGGAACAATTATTGAGTGTTATTGTAGTTTCTGAATAATAAACTACTTATCTATTTCCGTGATTGTGCACAATGAGTGAGCTTTTAAAGTAATTATGATTAGTCATCTGAAAGCTTTTCCATGCTCTGTTCAGTTGATCTTGTTTTGGTTACCTTGGTTTTTTATGTATTTTAAGATCCCCAAGTCATGGAGCTGTATCAACTGTGATGACTGAGGAATCCTAGGCCCTTGTTAAATCCTTGTGGAAATGTGTAACAAATTTTAATTTAGCAGTTTCACACCAGAGTTGCCCTTTGTGGGTTTTTTGTTGACTTCTAAATCAGCAACAAAATGTGTTGGGAAATTAAATTTTTTGATTTAATACACTTTTTATAAACTCCTTTTAGAGATTTACGGGTGGAGGTGTTTTCGCGTACCTTGCACTGAGAGCAGCGGATGGAATAGTTGGGGTGGGTTGACACATAAATAGGCTGGTCACTTGGCAGGTTGGTGCGGGCAAGAAACCGGAACCAGTGAGCACCTTACGGCATTTTCCCCATTAGGGGACAGGGGGTCATCGGGAACTGCCTTCGGATTTCTAAGGTCCAGGGTGGGGAACGGTGATCACCTCCTCTGGGAACCTCTTAGGGTATGCTCCTCTCTGCAAGCTGGATGGCTTCAGGGGTAGGCGCTCCTAGGTGGGACCGGAGCTGGGTGACCCACCCGAGAAAAGGCGCTAGTCAGGGAAGTGACACCTGCCTTGCCTGTTCCGTGCTCACGTAGCTGGTCCCTTGCCGCAGTGTTGTGTTAAATAGTTAATAAAGTGGCCCTTGTTTACTTCCAAACTATTGTCTGTCTGTTATTCCGCCTGGGGGGGCAAACTCACGTCATCTGACAGTGGAGTCTTGTAAGCATTGAGTAAGGCTAATGTTAGTATTTGGAATTGCTTTAGTTTCTAGAAACTGATTGGGCCACCAATGAGTTTAATTTTCCAGTCAACAAATTAGAACTATCTTCCTAAAAAAGTTCTCTGTCGTTCACAGAGAACTCAGTGGTAGAGCTCTGTGCTGTTGGCCTTCCCAGGGATATATGCTCCTAGTGAGCTGGCAAGTGATTGACAGAATACATGCAAAGAATATCTAGAGGCTGCTATTTTTATTTTTGTCGATAGTCCACATTTTTAGCAGATCTGAAAATATGTGAGATGAATCTTTCTTGAGCTTTTAGCATCTACTGTGTTTGTTTTTACTCTTCTTAACTGCTGTTCAGTTAATGAGCCCCAACTCTCCTGACCCGGCCTGGAATAAAGCAGTCAGCCTCTTTTCATTTAGACAGATGTACTCAGTTGGCTTCTGCAGACACATCTATTGGACCATGGCTTGTCACCTCCCCCCCCCCATGTATCACTCATTAAATTGAAATTTATTTTGCAGAGAACAGGCTACAGGGTGAGGATTAGACTGTGACTTTAAAAAAATAATAATTGTGTGGCTTTGAAAATGAAACCCATTGTTGCAGAAATTGGCAGGAGCTGGACTGTGGCACTGGAATGTTAACTTTATTTATCAATGAAACAGAGTTTCCCAGTAATAGCAGAACAGGAAACAGAAAAAAAATGGAGCAGTGGAAAGAAATATTTCAGGACCTTTCAAATACAAAATTTGCTTGCAGACCACTGTATGTTTACATCTAGAATTTGGGGAGAGGGTCAGAGATTGATTTAGGTGTAAGGACACAGTGTCAGCAGAAAATCCGTTTGTTGCTTTTGATGAAATACAGCTCACTTCCAAAGAGAACAGTGACTGTACAGTTACATGTGGCTTGTCTCTTCTGCACAGGATAGCGTTTATCTCAAAAGAATTAACAGAAGTACTGCTGTGTGCTCATTTATCCCGTGCTCACATACTTTGCTTTTGGATCCCAGCCATAGAATATAAACAAAGATTGTAAAGGATTTGATGGCATTGACTTGGGTTCAGCTACAACTATTTTGATAGACTTTTCATCCCTATTTGGTTACGTGTGTTCATGTTCAAGCATTCAGAATGCACCTGCCTGACAAATCAGGAAGTATTGTGTTTGTTTTTATTTGCTGTATCAATGAAAATGCCTCCTGCTGGGCTAGAAGTTTGCTAAGCAGTATGTGTTTCATTAACATTTTCTTTTAAAAAACTGTAGGATCACAAATTTAAAATTGTTAGGTTTTATTTGGTTTTATTTACCAAGGTAGTCCAGCATTATTGTTCCTGTAATCTGTGAATTGGAAAGTACTGCAAAAGATCAATACAAACATAAGCATTGCAGTGGTGGCTATGTTCAGAATGCTTTGCAGAATTTAATAGGTACAGTAGAAGCCAGAGGCAGAACAATAAACATGGGTATAAAACTTTTTGTGTGCTTCTAAAATATAATTCTTGCATGGGGAGAAACTATAGGTTGCATCTGTGCCAACGAAGCAAGCTTTTGAGATCATACCAAAGATTACATGAAAATAAAATTCACATTTTGACATTTTGAAATGGTTTTTTAAAAGTGGATGAGAGGTTTTAAAGTCATGATGACAAATAATAGTTTAGTGGGTTTCTTCAAACGGTTATACCTTTCCCTTTAATGGGGACCAATGAGAATCCAACGGTTCTGAAGCCCTCATCTGTCAGTCAAAAGCAAACATCAGTCCAAAGCTGAATATTGGGGGCTGGATATTGGGTTTGTTTGCTTGTGAAGGCATTTTGGAATCCTTACAGTGACAGGTGGTTTCTTGTTGAGAAGGTTTTATCATTGTGCATTCAATTGGATCATATAACAGAGATGTTGTTGGATGCAAAGAACTGTTTAAAAGAGCATACTTTTTGGCAGCAGTGGGGGAAGGGTGTCTGGAAACATTTTTATTCCCAGCAAAGAAAAAGTGCTCTATAAACATCAGCACATTAAAAATATGACATTTTCACCATTCCTCATACTTTAGCAAAAGGCAATATTACATGACTGATCTTGATTGTACAAAAAGTTCTTCATTAGTTTACAGCTGACATTTTCTCTCAATTTCTGTTTACACATTCCCATTGAAAAGAGGCTTATTTATTCATCTATCTCTACAACCACAGCATAGAACTGCCAAAAACATTTCTAGAAAATTCAATAGTCTTTTTTCTGTTAGCATTTCAAGTTGAATCATTTTTCCATTTAATAATGACACAAGTTTTAAAAGCTTCCATCTAGTCTGAACATAGCCACCACTGCAATTCTTATTTTTGTATAGATCTTTTACAGTACTTTTCAACTCACAGATTACAGGAACAATAATATTGGATTACCTTGGCAAATAAAATCCGTTATAGAACATTAAGTGGCGAGTGTTATGATAAATGAGATCAGCAGAATGCCGACCAGCTGATGAATGGTCATGTTATAAGGTGTTTGATCTTAATGCTTTCATAGCTTTGGCCTCCGGATGACTTTGTGGAGAATGTGCTAAAGAAAAATGTTTTTCTAAGAGAGCCACGTTTATATTCAGGATTTTTAAAAACCTCTGTCTGTCTTGGTTTAGAAAAACAGAAAACAGGTATGATAGGAGGCAGTGGTTTTAAAGCTATATCCCTTTGCCTATGTTTCAGAAGAATGGGCCCTTAGCAATTCAGTTCAATATTTATGCACACTTTAATATAAAATGATTTATAATATAACTTTCAGGTCATATAATTAATGAAAAGTCTTTGTTAATTCCATTAAGTGGAAGGGAGGGAGAATATAAATGGTGAGGGAAGACAGGAAGGTTTCAGATTTCCACCAAGATTTATTTTCCAGATGCGTTTCCTCAGCTCCACATAATGTCCTAAGACTTGTTTAGTAGAGGAAATTGTACTTTGGCCAGTAAATGTCTCCTTGGTGAATCTAACACTTTCACAGATAGAGGGGTGTGAATCAAGAGGGAAGCAGAAGGGCATGTTTTTATTTATAAAAGGTACTTTCCCCCTAAAAAAAATCAGTTTTTTACCAATAGATGGAAATAATAGAACAAAGTTCAACTCCAGTGGCACCTTTAAGACCAGCAAGGTTTTATTCAGGGTATTCAAGGCATAACCTTGGATAAAACTTTTTTGATCTTAAAGGTGCCACTGGACTTGAACTTTGTTCTATTGCTTCAAACCAACATGGAAATAATGAGAGAAATGTGTGGTTTACACAGAAAAGACAGATTGAGGAACAGGAGCAGTAAACCTGTTGCTTCAGTTGAAAGACAGGAAAACTATCTTTGGCTTTCTGAACAGTTGTCTCCATTTGACTTTCCTGTCTACCATAGGCTTCACTGGATGTTTTTACTTGTTTCAGTTACAAGATGAAAGTAGAACAGCTAGATTGTGGTCTAGTAGCCCTATAGAGGCCAACAAGATGTTTATGGTATAAGCTTTTAAGAGTCAAAGCTCCCTTCATCAGATAACAGTCTGAATGGAGATCCCTGGGTCCTTGTATCCTAGTCAAAAGGTGAGAGGGATGTTGCAAAGAAGGGACTCAGTATGCAAAGGTACAGTGTACATTGTGAAAATAGTGCTTTGGTGGTGGGCAGTATTCCCTCTAAGCTGAGTGTGAGCTAGCTCACAGTTTTTTTAGCCTCCGGCTCACACATTTTTGTCTTAGCTCAGGAAGGATGACTCCAGAGCAAACTAATTTATGCAGTAGCCAAATCGCTTGCTCATAACTTTAATGCTCATAACTTTAATGCCAGTAGCTGACACAGTAGAATTTTTGCTCACAAGACTCCACTGCTTAGAGGGAGCATTGATGTTGGGGGGGGGGCTTGTTTTCTGGGCCTCCCTTCCACTCACCTTGTTTGCTACCTAGACACTGCTTGTGCAATCCACATGTGGCTGTTGTTGCAGCACCATTTAAAAAAAATAGTTCTGGTGGGGAGAATAGTGATGTAAGCTATCAGGGATCATGTAGTGAATGTGATGGTGTAATGGCACTACACTGGCTACATGACAGAATCAAGAACACTTGCTTCCTGGATGATCATTGCCCTAATTTTGATTGAGAAAATACTTTTGTCTTTGTTTGCTGTTAACCCCCTAAAGATTGTCCAAGAAGGTGCTTCTTCACCATGAAAAGTTGTTTGCAAAAGGTCCATCATGCTTTATCTCAGCCCAGTTTAAGAGTTCTTCTGATGTTACTGGCCATCAGAAGACACTTTTCTTCACACGATTCTTTTCTATGCTTGTTTCACAATCTTCTAACACTGCAACAGAGTGATACTCAAGGAAGCATAGTAGCAACAGAAGCCAAGATCCAGGTGAGCCAAGGTTCTTTTAGAAACCAACTGAATCACCAGAGATTAGACCAGTATGTCAATATTAACCTTCCTGTTGTCATTGACAAAGGCAGAGGATACAAGGTAGGTCCCAGTTTCAGTGAAATGCCCCTTTACATTCCTAGTGAAGATTTGGAAGTATATTCAGATAACTGTAACAAAAAATGGGCAGGGACAAAAAAAAATACTGTTACAGCATGTATAATCAAAACTGTGTTCTCATAGTCATCATGAACTTTAGAAGAAAGGTGGAGACCGTGGCTGGGATCCCACAGTAAATGGTTGCTAATGGAAGGCCTCTTCTCCCCTCCCGCTGCAGCCTGAAATGTTCCCCAAATGCTGCTCCTGAGGAGCAGGGAACCATCAGGAACAGCATGAGGTGCGAGTTAGAACTGCAGCCAGACAGGGAAATTGATAGAAATTACCACATCACCGGCTCCAACTTCACAGTGTAATCTTGTCACACTACATGAAAAGGGAGAAAATCAAGTTACTTTAACACTGTAAAATGAGTTTCCTGCATGCAGCATATGAGATTATGCAAGAACCAGTATTATCCAGTGGACAAAATGGTGAGTTTGGATCTGGAAGACACAAGTTTGGATAGCACAACTACTGTGGCCTCAAAGTGACTTAAAATTCAATGTTGTTGTGAGACTGAATACTAAGGACTTTATGAATGAAAAGAGAGACTATAGCAGTACTAGTAGCAGTAACTGCCTCCTTCTGCATCACCCAACACAGTTGACAAAAAGCAAGTAGTACATTGAGATAGTTGGTGTTTCGTCTCTGTTCCTTCTGGTAACGATCAGTGTCCTCTAATGATAAAAGAAAAGAATACAGTAGTTCGAACTGCAGAGAGCCTTTCCCTTGGTCTTATTCTCTCAGGCATCGTTTTTAGTCTGTGGGACTAGATTTATTGACAAACTCCCCATAGGAGTCACTAGATAAAAGCTGTTGACAGCAAAAAGCTATTATTATGTTCTCTGTGTTTTGTCTAGACAGAGTGTAACACCCCAGGATAGTTCTAAAAATACAGTGGCAGGAGGTTATTCTTTCTGGGGGAAGAAAAGGGTATTTCACGAAATGACGCAACTGAGTTTTTTCATGTACTTGAAAATACCTTTTTTAAAAAAAGTACATACAACTATTTGATACTGAATAAGGTTAGACATTGTGCTTGAGTAAGTGAGCAAGCAGTGATTGCATTTGTCATGGCACTCTCAAATGAAGACACAAGACAACCAAGCGTGGGTTCAATTAGTTTATTTGTTTAACTCAACTTACATAAATGACTGACTGTGTTACTGCTTATTTCGATAAGCTGACAATTTTGAGGGTGGGCTGTGGTAGGCATCTGTGGCTCCAGACTCAACCAGCATTTCCGCCAGCCTTGCTTATCTCCACTTGCAAAGAGGTGCCCAGCTTAGGGTTCCCAACCCCCCCGGGGGGCGGAATTCTCCCCGGTTTCGAGCCAAATCGGGCCCGGGGGAAACCCCACCCCCGCACGCACATCACCCGGAAGTGACGTCGCGCGCTGGGGGCGGGGCCACGCCATTTGAGGGGGAAACGAAGAGTTTTCCCCTCAAATGGTGTGGCCCCGCCCCCAACGTGTGACGTCACTTCTGGGTGACGCACACGCGGCGCGCGCGTACGTACGTAGAGGATGCCGTCCGGGAGCCCCCTGCTCCCGGACAAATTGGATTTGGCAACCCTAGCCCAGCTTCATCCCTTTTCCCTGTTATGTCTCAAGGCTACTTCCAAGTTCAAAAGATGCTGCTCAGTACCAAGGGCACTCCTTCACATGTGGTGGGCTGTTCCCATTTCCCCTGTCTTTCCAACTGGTTTTGACAACCGTTGTGTCAATAGTACACTTTAAATATAGTAGTCATTTAAGCAATTTAGACCTGGTATTTGGTCCTTTTCCCCAAATCAGTATGACTTATGTGCTTTCACAGTTTATAGTTTATAAAAATACACAATAGCCAAGAAGCAGTCTTGCTACTGGCAATAGATCTTTACATATTGTAGCACATGGGAGGGGTCTAAATGAGAATTCCTGGTCTTACTTTCAGTTGGGTCAGAGCAATTCGACTAGTTATAGCCTGCAAATGGGACTTCCTTCCTAAGAGAGCTCCTTAGGGTTGCTCCCACAGAGGCATATAAAGACTAATTTGTATTAAGATTATGAATTGGATCTCTAGAAATTGATTGGAGTGGGAGTTTATTATCACTGATGCCCCCCATGCTGTTCCCGGGGATCCCCATTCTCCAAGTAGTAGCATTTCAAGTGTTAGATCGCCGCTAACAAAGACCCGGAGAGTGATTTCAACCAAAGTGTTCAGCTTTATTAACGATACGAATTCAGTCATAACCAGAACAGATTAACTTTGGGAGCTAGGCTCCTTTTAAACGTTCCCGGGCTAATGTAGCCACTCCTATTTACAATTAACAACCAATGAGGTTGTGTAGATAACAACCAATGAGAGTCTTTCCCTCTCAGGAACTGGAGCAGTTCTGATTGGTCGCCGTTACGGAGCGACCAATAGTGAGTCCGTTCTGAGGAGCCTTTGTCCGGCTCGAAGCTTAACATAGGGATGTGGTGATTCAAGTAAACTATTTTAATACATATCATCAGGGATATTTAGGGTTGCGGCAGGAGGAAAGGAAGTCAGGCTCCATGGATGGAAATCCTTTCTGTCCACAGAAGTATTGTAGTGTTTTGTGTATAAAGATTTTTTAGTGAAGTGCTGTTTTCATATTCTAAAAGTATGAAAGATCACACCAATAAAGGAGTATGTAACCCACTGAGATTACATGCATGGCAGGTGGATTGCACATACATTTGAAAAGCCTCTCAGCTCTAACTGGTCAGTCTTATGAATGGATTATGGTGATGTCACAGTTTTTTGGATGGATTCTCCCCCCCCCCC
>NW_015173191.1:136033-146323 GCF_001447785.1 Gekko japonicus | reverse complement strand
TTCTCTCCCCCCCCCCCCCAAACCCACACATACATATTTTGGTGTAAACTCTGAAGCCTGACAATAATTTGCATTTGAGATTATTTGAAATAATTTATATTTTGAGATCCATAGCACATTGTGCACATTCATTCTCCAACAAGACATGCACACATGGAGAGGTTACCAATTTTCCTTTCTAGCTGCAAAACCTAATGCTGCTTTCGAGGGGCCCCTGAGCTTCAAATGGGCAAGAGGGCAAAAAGGTTGGAGAGCTTTGAAGACTACTGTGTGTGTATGCAACCCAAACAATGGTGCTTATTTGAAGTGGCTTAATCAGAGCCACCAAAATAATATAGGTACAGCTCTACCAAAATCATAAGGCATTTCAATGATGTCAGTCAAGGAACAGGGTTTTGAAAACAGAAAGAGCATGTAACAGTTGCTTGGCTGACAAATAACTAGGTTTGGTATGGTGAATATTGAAAATGATCTGTCCAAATGATTGAAGTTTACAACACAGCATGAATCTTAGTACTTCAAGTAATTGGAAAACATTTTGGTAATCACTATGTTCAGGGGCAAACAACCATGTATGACTTGGAAAGGGGAAAAAACAAATTTCAAATAAACATGAAAGGACAAAGTGCAAAATTAACTAACTTGCAATTAATTCCTGTAGTAATTATGTTAAAAAAATTCAGGCACATATAGAAGACGAAGAGTGTGGCATAATTAGTTGTGGGACTTTTTTACTGCTGTAATTACACTGATGAATATGCATGAGGCAGCTTGAGAAGGCAAGCATACCAAGCAGTTGTATTTAATTAAACTTTTAGCTGGCTTAGCTATGGTAGCTGGTTTTTGTTTTAATCCCCTCAAAACTATTACAAATTTCTTAGCAAAATAAGATGTATGCCAGAATATGAAAATGACATTTCCTGTTCCTTAGCAGATACTCCAGGGGCCATGTATTGTTTCCTGAATCTGTGTGGCTATTGCACTTTAGTGCCCCGTTTCTCTGGAAAGCACTCTCAAAGCCTACTGTTTAACATCTAAGCTCTTTAGAAATACAAGTGTAAGAGTTTGTGTAAAAGTGAGATGCAGCTGCAATTCTAATGCTGATAATGCAGTAATAGAGAGAAGTCATCGCAGTTGTTCAGAACTGAACCTTAGTTTTCAGAAGTGCATTGGTGGTAGTTTCATCTGTAGACATATCTGGTTTTTACATTAATATAATACCTATGACTCAAACTGAAGAAAGTAATGAAATTGCACACAAACACACACCCCACGGTTCAAACCAGCATATCTGTTAGTGTTACTGGCACATGCACATTTTATATAGGGCAAGATAGTCAGATTCTGCTCAGGATTCTACTGAGCCAGTGGAGTGTAGCAGTTAGTGTGGCAGACTAGGATATGGAAAACTTGGGTCCAAATGACCATAATGTAGGGTTGCCAGGCTCCAGGTGGTGGCTGGAGATCTCTTGGGTTACAACTGCATTCCAGGCGACAGGGATCAACTCACCTGGAGAAAATGGCTGCTTTGGAAGCTGGGCTCTATGGCGTTATACCCCACTGAGGTCCCTCCCCTCTCCAAACCCCACCCTCCTCAGGCTCCACCCCCAATCCAGAGCTGGCAACCCTTCTCACACCCACTGGGTGGCTTTGGGCCAGTCACTCTCTTTCTCTGCCTAACTGTCCTTATAGGGCTGTTGTGAGAAAAGAGAAACCAGATATACTACACTGAGTTCCTTGGAGGAAAGATGGGATAAAAATGTACTTGAACTTAAGAAGAGCCCTTCAAACCAGAGTTCCATCTAGTCCAGCATTCAACTAGTTGCTCTTCAGTACCGAAAAACAGGACACGGGGTAGGAATGCCAGCTCTGGGTGAGAAAATATCTGGAGATCTGGGGGTGGAGCCTCAGGAAGGGGGGTTTGGGGGGGGGACTTCAGTGGGATATAACGCCATAGATCCCAGCTTCCAAAATGGCCATTTTCTCCGGGGGAACTGATCCCCATTGCCGGGATATCAGTAATAATCCCAGGAGATCGCCAGCCACCAGTGCCCCTCTGGGTAGAACGAAGAGGGAAGGAAGCAGAACAAAGAGATTCCTCCAAGTTCTTGTGGGTACCCCTTTTCTTAATGCTCCATAGTGAATTTGGTGAACAAAGAATATGGCTGTGTGTTTTTTATTCTCCTGGGATGTTAATCCTAAAAACACTTTCCTGGCAACAAGCACCATTGAACAGACCTGTTTAGGATCACTATCATAATCTTTTAAACCGGAATAAGCAGTGAATTTAGACCTTAAATAAATTCCAGTTGATGCTTTAGAACCCAGTCCACCAAACAATCCTGCTAGGCAGTCTTCTCTACTGTAAACCCACTTCTGAAGTTACAAGGGATTGCACCACCACAGCAGCATCTAGTTATTCAATTACTTTATTTATGCCCTGCCTTTCTACCCAATGTGGACCCAAATGAGTAATTCGTGGATTTTCAACTATTTGCTGATTCTGCCTTTGACTTTGGTTTTTCATATGTTGGTTGCATTGTACCTCTGTCTAGAACAGGACTACATAAGTTGAATCCTATCAGAGACTCAGCAAACATTTTGTTATATTTATGACTGGCACATTTTGCCGTTAAACCAGATGTGTTCCCCTCAACCAATGGGTTTAGAAGGGTGTAATTCTGTTTAGGATTACAGTGATAATTTGTAAGGCCCCTGTTGGATTGGACCAAAGGCCCAGTCCAGCATTCTATTTTTGACAGTATCTAATGAAAGCTGGTCAAAACTGAAGCCATTTCTCCATATTCTGTAGTAAGAACAGATTTGATATGTTTACTTCTATGACGCTGTTATCAGCAATAGCTTTTTTTAAAAAAAACAGAAAGAGACTTCCTGCCAAGTGAAGCAGTTCTCTCCATTCTGTAATTAAAGCAATCTTTTGCTTAATTTATTTATGGGAAAACTTGCTGAAGTGAGACTGAATCTTCTTGCAGTGTGTATATCAAGAGGGGAATAAGAAGTCTGGATAGAGTCCCAGGTATTGTAATATCTTGATTTACTGCCAGACATGCTTCACTGAATCTACCTCCAAAAGAAATCCAAGTTATCTTTATGCATAATTTCAAAAGGTAAGCATATTTATGTGGCTGTGATTTGCTTGTAAAGTTTTAGCATGTATGTGATTGCCTACTGTGTAGAAGTAGTCTAATGAAATTGGTATTGGAATAAAATAATATCTCTGCCGACCACCTGTATAATCCTTTTCTAGTTTAAAAGGTAGAATTCAAATGTCTCCTAACATGGAGTCTTCTTTATTTTGCCAGGGTGAAGAACTAGAAATATGTGCTATTTTCCTATGGTTTCACTTGTGTATTTAATGAGCCAAATGAGACACTGTTGGTGAAACAGTCTTTGCGAACAGTGTATAATTAATTGCACTTGAACACACCAGAGATAAGTTAATGACGTTTTTACTCTGTGACTGGCCAGACAAAGCATTCATACTGATGTTGAGGATGTTCTCATAGAGCCACAGAATCACAGAGTTGGAAGGGCCGGGGCTGTACAGGCCATCTAGCCCAACCCTCTGCTCAATGCAGGATCAACCTAGAGCATCCCTGACAAGTGTTTGTCCAGCTGCTGCTTAAAGACTGCCAGTGAGGGGGAGCTCACCACCTCCCTTGGCAGCTGATTCCACTGTTGAACAACTCTTATTGTAAAAACATACTTTCCCACCCTTAATTTAAACCCACTATTGCAAGTCCTATTCTCTGCTGCCAACAGGAACAGCTCCCTCCCCTCCTCTAAGTGACAGCCCTTCCAATACTTAAAGAGAGCAATCATGTCTCCCCTCAACCTCCTGTTCTCCATAGTAAACATTCCCAAGTTCTTCAGCCTTTCCTCATAGGGCTTGGTCTACAGGTCCCCAATCATCCTCGTCGCTCTCCTCTGCACACACTCCATTTTGTCCAAATCCTTTTTGAAGTGAGGCCTCCAGAACTGCATACAATACTCCAGGTGCAGCCTGACCAATGCAGCGTACAGTGGGACTATGACATCTTGCGCTTTGGATGTTATGCCTCTGTTCATACTCCCCAAGATCACATTAGCCTTTTTTGTTATTGCATCACACTGGCTGCTCATATTTAACTTACGGTCCACCCATACCCCAAGATCTTGTTCACACACACTGCTACCCAGAAGTGTACCCCCCATCCAGTATGTGTGTCCCTCATTTTTGTTACCCATATGTAGAACTCTGCACTTATCCTTGTTAAATTGTATCTTGTTCACATCGGCCCATTTTTCCAGTGTGTTCAGATCTCGTTGAATTCTATCTCTGTCTTCTGATGCCTATCTTCCCTGTGCATTATTCAGTGGGATGCATCAAGATTACAGGAGATGGGCTGTGCCATCCTAAATAAAGGAACACCCTTCTAGGCCTCTTGACTTAAATGGATTTGGAAGGGTAGGCTCTGTTAAGGATTGCACTGTGGGTGACTTTGCTAATCAGTGGCATCCTGTGTCATGTGCACATGTTGCCGGAAACATTTTTTTAAAATCAGAACCATGCCTGTAGATCCATCAAAAATCATAGTCATGATTAGGAAATCATAATAGATTGGCCGTTAGAGAGAATGGGGTCTCACCACTGCCCTTACATCCTGCCAACCATGAGGCTGGGGAGTGCCACTCATAGACAATTCCTTGCTGTAGGCAAAAGGCAGAGAGCTGTACAAGGCTAGAGGGAATTTAAAGTTGTTTGTTTGTGGGAGTGGAAGTAGGTTGCAGCATTTAAACCTAGGTTAATAGGTAAAATCACTGCATTATTGGATGTATACTGTGAGTTCCCATGACATGACATTCATACTATCATTTTTACAATAGCAACTGAAATAATAAGTATGTTAGTATTACCATGATTATCAAGAGAGGAGATGATAATCCCACATCTTTCTCTTCTCTCTTAAAGTGTCTCCCAAAGTCACCACAGCTCCCACTGCTTGATCTTTCATTTTAATTTATTTTTATTTACTGATTGATTTGATTTGTACCCTCCCTCCCTGCCGAAGCAGGCTCAGGGATTAAATGCCTATGTGACATTCCCTGTGTAAAATCGTTTCCCATTTAATTTCAGTAACAAGAGTTAAGTCTGTTCATACACATGTGGAGATCATATTCTTACACTGAAATCAGTGGGAGGCTAGCCCTCGACTAAATGGTGTTCCAGATATGAGCATCTGTGCAGCCTGCTGCATTTATTCTATTTTGAACAAGCAGCTCTCCCTCCAACCTATTGCGTTGAATTGTCTTCAGGCTTGCCTGCTCATAAACCTTCCATTCATCCACGTGCATTAAGAGAAACATAAGTGCCCATAGCTTTTTAAAGTGGGCTTTGCATACTGATACTTTACAAATTATTCCATTGTAATGGTTGCAAAATCAAGGTTTCAACAGCAGATGCACATTTCATACTCAAACCATCTGTCTTACAAAAAAAGAACCAATCTGAGGCCAAAGGAAATGCGGTTGTAATGTTTACATTATACCTAGCTCTTGAAATAAAACGGCATTGTGTTTTGTTCAGGACAGCTGTTAATTCTTTATGCAATAACAGAAGTTTATTTGGAACCCAAAACATATCCTGCAGAAGTAAGGAGAACAATATAAATCTGTGACCTCCTAAAAGAGGAGTCACACTCATGTTTGATTATCAGCCAAACAGTTGCAAAGCTAGTAAAAAGCACAATTAGTTGAAGCTGTTTTTTCCTTCCGCTACTGCATCTTCAGTTAGTTCAATTGGGCATGGCTGTTTTCATCAGCACCTAAAAGAGCAAAAAATTATGGCAAGTTTGCCATGTAGATAGGATGTTTACGAAGTCAAAGTCATTCAGTTCTGATGCAGGATGTTGCATTCAGTCACTATTTGAGGAGCCTCATCCTAGCTGGTGTGACCATTTAGGAAACAATATTGCCTAACTGATATACTAAGCCTTGAGATACTTGGATGCTGTTGCCAGCTATGTAAACTTTTAATGTCATGTGTAGACTAACTGTATTATCTCTGCAAAGTATCCCAAAATTCTGTATTTTTTGTGCATACAAGACAGTCCTGAGCATGGAAGCAAATAAGGCAGCAGTTCTCAACCTTTTTGGTGTGGTGACCCACAAGTCCAAAATTACCTGGTATGGTGACCCATCCAAGGTGGCACAGGGGTTTTTGGTGCCTAGTTGAGAAACTAACAAACATTGCCCAAGGAGTGCAGCTGCCCTCACTATGAACCCCAAGCAAGTGGCATTCCGACATATACACCCTTTGCATGTGGTGGTTACATTCCAGCCTTTGACCGCCTTCTCATTCTTCATTACTCCCTCTAATCTCCCCTAAGATTATATGAAACATGCTGTAGTAACCATCAGGACATGTATATGCACTGAAGAAAAAACACCAACTAATATAGGACATGGAAGATGCTGTTTCCAGAGTCAGCTCTTGGTTTCCAAAATACAAAAGAGCAATGGAAAGGGCAGGGACATCCATTAGGGAGTGCTGGCCTGCAACCCACTTCCAGAGGCTTCATGGCCCACTTTTGGGTTCTGACCCACAGGTTGGGAAACACTATAATAAGGGAATCCTCACTTGCCAGGACTATGGGTTTAGATAAAGCTCTGGGTGGCTTATATTTGGAAAAGTATAACCCACTTTCACAAGGACAACCCATGGTAACGATGTATAAAATTGTCGCTGAAAACCATACACTTAGAATCTTATATTCTAATAACAAAGTCAGCCGAATCTTTGGATACTTAAATCTGGTGACTGGAGCTGTGAACAGGCAAGACAGATCGTTCTACAAAACTGAAAAAAGCCTGGATTTGCAGAAAAATGTAAAATCTAAAAAAATAAATCAGGGAGTTTAAAAAATCCAAAAATAATAAAAGGAGCACCTGTAGCTATAAGCAGTGGATTCCCTTAGTGGCTGTTGCTAGGCAACCACAGCATTCCAAGTCTTGGTTCTGTCAGTAAAAGGCAGGGGGAGGGGCAAGGCCCTGATCAGGCTTAGTTTTGGCCTTTGAGGAAGGGCTCATTGGAGCCAGACCTGAGTCCTAGAGTTGACAGCTCCTGGTTGGGAAATTCCTGGAGATTTTGTGGTGGAATCTGTCAGGGTTTGGGGAGGGGAGAGGCCTCAGCTGAATAAAATAATAATAATAATACTTTCAATTTATTAATCGCTTTCCCCAGTGGGCTCAAAGCGATGTACAGTTTGACCAGGCTTCAGGACCTGTATGTCAAATTGCCACACTGCCACCGCCTGGCCAGAAACATCCACTGCAGGGTTTTTGTAGCCGAGATGTTCTTCCGCCTTTTTCCGAACCTTGACCAGGACGTCCCGACCATCAGCTAACACCCTCCCACAAGGGAGATTGGTGTGCCCCCCCTCTCTAAGGAGTGGTTCCTATTTTATCTACTCGCCAAAGCTTTTGAATCGCTGGGTGGACGATGAGCTGGGGACAACAGGCTGGCTGCTCACACCAGCGCAGGGCTCGAACTAACCCTCCAGCACAGCCATTTTCTCCAGGGAACAGTCTTGGTCATCCAGAGCTCAGTTGTAATACTGGGAGATCTCCAGTTTCCACTTCAAGGTTGGCAGTTCTAGGCACAACCACAAGGTGACTTGATAACACCTGACTTGTACAACTCATCTAGGCCTGGCTGCTTGCTACTATTCAACAGCAGCCGCTCCATGAAAGCCAGTGTGGTACACTGTTTATAGCTTCAGAGCAGGGTCTGGGAGACTCAGATTTGAATCCCCATCTTGCTGTGGAAGCTCACTGGGTGATGTTGGACCAGTCACATACTTTCAGCCTAACCTCCATCACAAGATTGTTGGGCAGATAAAAAGGAGAAAGGAGAATAATGCAAGCTGCTTTGGGCCCCACTGTGGAGAAAGGTGGGGTATAAATGAAGTGAATAATAAATGTAGCTGAAGATGGAAGAAAGATAAAAGGTAGGTTGGTGAATGGCTGAGAAGGAGAGAACGAGGCAGATAAAAGCAAGAGGATATGGGGTTGCCAGGGGAAGGCAAAGAGGAAACTGTGTGGTGACGGGAATACAGGGGGAAGTGAGGCTCCCGCACAAGTCCTTGAGTACCATGCAAGTCGGTCTGGCCCAGTGGCCAGTACCACAGAACTGGGCCATAGTTTTCCTATGCAGAGGCTGCTGGGCAAGGGGGGGGGAGCTGAAGACAGAAGGGCAGATAAATGTTGGTTGGCTGTAGGGTGGGAAAGAGATAGGGTTACCAACTCTGAAGCCTGAAGCTGACAACAGGGGGAACTGTCCTATGTAGTTGGGAGAGCCCATGATTCCAAGAGAACTCTAAGTTGGCAACCTTAGAAGGACAGACGGAAGCAAAAAGGGAAAGGCTTAGGGTCATCAGGTCCAACGATTGTGCCAGCAGGGGAGGGAGAGGGATGTTCCAGGAGTGAGGGTGGAGCACTGCGATGTGCTGATGTCATGCAAAGCGATGTTATCATGTTGGTGATGTTGCGCAGCAACACTCTGGTTTGGGCGCAAAACTCTATGTAAAATCACTCTCAAACCATAGAATTTGCCCAAAAACCAGAGCATCACCCATGTAGGGCTGCCAAGTGGGGGCAGGGGGCGGATAAACCCCTGCTTCGGAAGCCCGATTTCCACCGCTGTGGAATCAGGCCCCGGGGGGAACTCCGCCCCCCGAAGCGCAGCATGGCTGCGTCACCGGAGGTTACGCAAGCATGTCAATCCCGTTGGGGGGGGGGCCCTGATCGTCGGAGGGAAAACTCTATGGTTTTCCTTCCGACGATCGGGGCCACACCTTCAACTTGATCGATGTCGTGTGTCACTTCCGGTGATGTGCTGGCGGTGCGCGCGCACTTCTACGGACGGCTCCCGGAGCCCGGTGAGGCTCCCCTGCCGGTAAGAACAATTGACTTGGCAACCCTACACCATGTGATGTTGCTGACATGATGACATCACTTCTGTGTGACGTCAGCCTGTCACATTTGGAGGTGACCCCAAAAAACCAGGGGATCCCCTGCCACCAACTGGGAAATGACATCCCTAAAAAGGCTGTGAGGGCTTTCAGGAAAGGGAAATCATGGGGGAGGGAGAAATGAGATGCCTCCCACAAGTCCTTGTGGATTCCCACTTGTTTTTTAAAATATAGAAATCTCTTTTTCTACTTGGGCAGCTAAGATGTTGGTTTAGGGACTGCTGCAATTCTGACATTGGAGAGCATGAAATTGTATTTTAGGCTGCATTAAACACTTGTTAGCTGCCTTCTGGATTCAAGTTAGGCCCAGAAAATGGATATAAAAATCCAGATCTTGGCTAGCTTTAGATCAATGCTCTCTTCTGGTTACAGTGTGCCCTTTTTGCCCCAGAGGTTTTGAAAGTTAGAAAATCATGTACATACTAAATGGTCTAAGTTAAAAACCATCTGTTGTTACTACTTGTTGCTTGTAAGTGGATGTAAAATGTTAGTGCACCAGACTTTGCTGATTATTTTGCGTTGTAAAACATTCCCCTCCCCCAAAGTAACCTCACACCTCATTGTATATACATGTTTATAGTAATTCATCTTTAGGGGTAGTTTCCATTTTGAAAAGTCATGCACAGAAGTTAACACGAATAGTTAACCAGTTCCTTAGTGTTAGAGGCCGAATATCTCTTGTGTTTTAGTAGCATCACCCAGGTACATAAGAACACCCAGCTGTATTGCCAGATACATAAGAACTATCAACTTTATAGCAGAATCATGACCCTTCTTAAGATATATGACCTTTTAGGTTGTCATGCATAAATATATGAGAAATGTTGTTATTCTTGAAATGTATTGTTAACAATAAAATGTTTGGGGTTTTTTGCCCCCCGAAGGGAATTTTTTTATTTGCATTTTCTATAAACTACAAAAAAACTACAACTAAAGATTGAAAGGGGAAGGGAAGAGCTATGCCCTAACACTGTAACTATGGGAAATGAGAAAAGGATAGACTAATACATAGAAACTACTTGATGGGGAAAGGAGACCACTATTTTAAACTATATCATCTATTGGTTTGGGGAAAGGAGAGCTAATACATATCACAATCTTGTTAGCTAAAAATAAGGCTTATTGACCTAATATTACAAGTTTGGTGTACAATTTAATTCATTGCAATATTGCTTTAAGAGTATGCATTTAATAGCTTAGCACAAATTCTGCCTTTAAGAACTATTGTTCTTGTTCTAGAGTTTTTTCTTCCTGTGTT
>NW_015173191.1:123010-135870 GCF_001447785.1 Gekko japonicus | reverse complement strand
GTCCTTCCGGGAATAACCCCCTTTATGGTACTCCATTTTTTTTTTTTTTTTGCAGAGTGAGAGTAAGCATCCTGTATACTTTCCTCCGTTTTCTGACTTCAAAGGGAATGTCTTTTAGTATTTTCATCTCTTCGTTCTTAATTGTTAAAGATTTTCCCATTGTAGATTTTAGCACCAGTTCTCTGGTAGATCGTTTTGTCAGTTTTAAGTAGGTTTCCCCTGGGAGTTTATTCTTTTTATAAAGTCTGGGTAGATCCTGTAGGCTACATTCATCTCTTTCACAAGGTCTTCCTGTTTGTAATCCATTAATGGGGCCAAAGCCTCCGCCAAAAGTTCTTTTAAGTCCTTGTTCTTCTCTTCAGGGATCCCATGGAAGCATAGAACATATGTAGATCTTTCCAGCTGGAGCTGTATTAATTGCGTTTTATCGGAGGATCTTTCCTTCTCTGCTTCATCTACTCTCTTATTAATACTCTCAGTCTGTTTTTCCATTTTTTTCAACTTTTTTCAGTTACTGTGGTTTTTTTATCCATTTGATTCAGTTGTTTTTGAACACTGTCCAGTTTGGTGTTGAGGTTAGTCATCTGTGCCATTAGGGGGCGCAGTGCATTTGCTAACAGTGAAGAAAAGTCTGTAGTTATTTCCTGGTTCTGGGAAGGAGTCGTTGGTATTTTATTTCCGGTCACCAGTTTTTTCTCCGGCACCCTCCGTCCTCTCCCAGCCATAATATCAACAAGAAGTAAGTTTCCCAAAACAAGGCAAAAGTTATGCAATTTAAATCCGCGTTGTATATTTTGGCAGTTTCTGCCTTCGCTTAACTTATGCGCTTATTTTAGCTTTAAGTCTTTTTATTTCCGATTTAAAACCGCTTTTAAATCTTTTTTAAAAGGGGGGTGCTTAGTCCCTCTCCCTCCATGCTTCAAACTTAGGCGCTTCCAATTACTACCAAGGTCAGTTCGCTTTTTCACCTGAGCTTTGCTTAACTCACAGTTTGGAGACCTGGAGATCTTTTGGAAGCATTTTAAAGTTTTGATCACGGTCGCTTGCTCCAGCAGTTGTCTTTAAGTGCCATGTTGGCTCCACGGCGATGGTACCTTTCAGGAATAAGGTGAGCCTCAATTCCTTGGCCGTCACCTTGGAAGAGGCTCTACTCAGCTCCCCAGGCTGAGGGTCTCCTACAGAGACCCCGGGGAGGTCCAGGACGAACTCGGACCCCTCCCGTCGGCCGGGTCTCGGCGCATCCCCATCAGAGTGAGACGGGACGCATCCGAGTGGCGAAACACTTAAACTGGAACTCTTTAACAATAAAATGTTGTTAGGAAGTTAAATTTCCTATTCAGGACTGTTTAATGCAGCACCAGTTTGGGCAGCATGGTAGAAGTTCCAAATTAGAAGGTTACTAATTCACAGATCAGAGTGCAAGTGATGAGATCAATGACTGGATCACCCATCTCTTTAAATGTCCATTAAGAGCAGCTCTGGGTGCAATTCCATTAAGAGCAGCATTGGGGGAAGGGATTTAATCCTTTATACTGATACTATTTTAGTCACAAAAAGGCCTTTCTTGCTGTGCCCCTGCATCAGTTTTACACTCTTAATTCCAGTTTGGTGTAGTGGTTAGGAGCTTGGACTCTAATCTGGGAGAACCAGGTTTGATTCCCCACTCCTCCACATGCAGCTGCTGGTGTGACCTTGGGTCAGTCATAAATTCTTTCAGAGCTGTTCTCTCAAGGGCAGTTCTCAAAAGAGCTCTCTCAGCCCCACCTACCTCACAGGGTGCCTGTTGTGGGGAGGGGAAGGGAAATGGATTGTAAGCTGCTCTGAGACTCCTTCGGGTAGTGAAGGGCGGGATATAAATCCAATCTCTTCTTCTTCTTCAAAATATAGTCAAGTCTTTTGTTGTTAGTAGAACCTGTGTTCCTTAGCTTTCCACAGTGCTGATTAAAGGAAGAGAGGGAGATGCTGATGACATCAACTACTGCTTTTTTGTCATGCATCTTACATAAGATAAAGATTGTAGCAAGTATTATTGGTCCATAGAAAATTGGGAAAACAATGGTAAAATATAACCTCCTTGCTTATTATATTAACCAGAACAATTGTTTGAAGTTAGAGCCAGCAGTTTGCTTTCTTGACTACAATTTTATATTATTTGCTATTTATTAATAATCTCAGTTTGTTAACAGAAACCAGTTGTTCAGATCTTGTGGGAATTTTTCCAACTTGTATCTCATCCTAAATTAATGCTTTTTGCATCCGTATATTGTATTACCAGAAAGCATCCTACACATTTTTAACAAAGGTGTTTTTCCCCCTTCTCTTTTTAACTGCCCTCTCACTTTACAGAGATCAATAGTGTTAACAAATAGCCAGACATATATTAATTGTTGCACTGCTGATACCCATTTGCTTGCAAGTCCTTATATTCATAAATATAAAATTACCTTGACTCAGCGTAATGATGAAGTCAATAATAAAACCTGCCTGCATAAAGAAAGAGAGCAGTAATGGTGCTGTATTCCACTTGGTGAACATGGAATCTCATCTATATTTCAAGTTTTTAATTTTTAAGCTCCAAGGAGTCTCCGATACTTCTTGAGCTTCTCCAGGAAATTTAACTTCTTGACATCACTTGTTTTTTCTGGAAATCTTATATCAAATTGTTTGATGAACATTCTGCTTTTGATTGGTTGTAATGTGTGATTTTCACCACTAATGCCTGCATAGTGGGTTGGAAGAAGAGTAGGATTGTATACCCCGCTTTCCTCTACCTATGGAGCTGCGGTGGCTCAAGTGGTTAAGACGCTGAACTGCAGGCTGTGGAAGGTCAGTAGTTCAGTGGTTCAAGACCCGGGTGCCGCAAGACAGGGTGAGCTCCTGTCTCTAGTTCCAGCTCCTGCCAACCTAGCAGTTCGAAAGCAAGAAATTGCAAGTAGATAAATAGGGACCACTTCGGTGGGAAGGTAACAGCGTTCCGTGCGCCTTGGTATTTAGTCATGCCGGCCACATGACCATGGAAACGTCTTCGGACAGCGCTGGCTCTTCGGCTTTGAAACGGAGATGAGCACCGCAACCCTAGAGTCGGATTCGACTGGCTTTCGAGCAAGGGAACCTTTACCTTTACCTTTTACCTTCCTCTACCCTAAGGAGTCTCAAAGTGGCTTATAATCATCTTCTCGTCCTCTCCCCACAACAGACACCTTGTGAGGCAGGTGGGACTGAGGGAGTTCTGAGAGAACTGTGACTGGCCCAAGGTCACCCAGCAGGCTTCATGTGGAGGAGTGGGAAATCAGACCTGGTTCTGCAGATGAGACTCCAACACTCTTAACCACTACACCACACTTAGCAAAGTTACACATTGATACCTTACAAATGGTGATGTATACAAGAGACCAGAGTATGGACGATACTATGATAAATTATGGGTCTCCCAGTTTGGACATTACTCTCTGTCACCTGGCAAAGGGGTAAGCTTGAGTGGAAATGGTATATGTGAACATGAGATTTGTTTATGATATTGCTACACACAGACATAAAGTTAGTACAGTTCTTAGTTTTAGGCACCGTATGCATAACAGGAAAATTATGATCAGGGATTGGAAATAATGTCCAAGTGTGTACTGCATGACCTAATGAGTCTTGTTTATATCCACTTTCCGTACTGATTTTCTAGCCTTGGTCATAGGATAATTCAAGTTCCTAAATCATCACGACGCTATCTTTTGGAGAATGAGACCATATGGATGGTTTATCTGATGACTACTCCTCCCTGGAGTATTTCTTGAAACGAATGGCATTCATAAAAGTAATACTCTAAAGTAGATAAATGTTGTGCTAGCAGTTTTTCAGAACAGCACTTCCTGCAAAAATAGTCTTTGAATGACTGCACTACATTTAAAAGTGGATTAAAATACACGTTACAGTATATCTAAATCACGCTGGCTAGCAGTATTTCTTGCCAACTGCAGCTGACTCTGCAGACTCATTAAACCCTTGGATTGTAACTTGGAGCCTCATTATCAATCGTGCCTTTCCTTTTGTACAAGCCAATAGCCTGTACTGCTTACACAGTGTCTTGCTATTAGTTAATTTCTTATTTACAGATAGTAAGTAAATTGTACCTGCATCCATTTAGTATGCTAGGTATTGAACAGAATATGGAAGAAGCCTATCTCCTTCCCAGAGAGTTGACAATATAAAGGTGGAATTGCATGTTAGCTCTGCAAATATGTCCCAAGCCCACATACGGTAACATGGATGCATTTGTAGGGGCATTTGTAGGAAAGTATAATGTGGCCTGTGAAAGAAGTGCTTAATCTTTCTCTCCCACTGATGTTCCCCTGCAAATATCTCATGTGGCTCTAGCTAGGAGGGAAGACCTAAAAGCAGGTGGGCAAAAATTTGTGGGGAGAACTCGTGGGCATGGGAGGGTGTCAGTATTCCTCTGCCTACAAATGCCTCCACCCAAACTCACATCATGGGACACCACATGTTTGTCTTCTGACTTGTAGTTTGTTCCTTAGTGCATCTAGACACTCCCAGCCAACACGTTGGCGAAATGTGTCAACCAATGTTCCCTCTAAGCTGTGGAGTCTTGTGAGCGAAAATTCTATTTTGTGAGCTACTGGCTTTATAGTTGTGAGCAAGCAATTTGGGTACTGCATAAATTAGTTTGCTCTGGAGCCGTTTTTCCTGAGCTAAGACAAAAATGTGTCAGCCAGAGGCTAAAAAATGGTGAGCTAGCTCACACTAACTCAGCTTAGAGGGAACACTGGTGTCAACACCCTTATTAAGGAACACTGCCATTTATGATGCAATTGTAATCTTGTGGTGCAACTGAATAAAATATTGCTTGAACTCGGAAGAATTAGGTAGACATCCCTCATTTTTTTTTCTAGACAGCCATCCCACACAGAATCTAGACTAACTTCAGCCCGTGAGAGCACATGTACGTGGCCACTTCAATATGCAAACCATTAGGGATTGTCCTTTTCTTACAGCTGTCAAAAGCTAAGACGGTTGTGTGAGTTGTCCCAGAGGCCCCTTTATCTTAGTCTGTCTTTTTTGTGCTGACAAATAAGTAGGTTGGGAAAGTGCCTTCTTGTAAGCTATGTTGAGTTGCTGATGTTAATGCAAAGTCTTTCCTTTTACAGACCTAGGATTAATTTTAGAACTGCAGCTAAGTAGTGGCATGTTCTGTGCTTATTTTCAAACTTTGTTCCTATACCTTCTTTATTTCCACACTAAAAATGGGCAAAAAAAATGCTCAGTATGCAAAAAATATGCTTGATCTGGCATTGGATAAAATAAAAAGGAGTGAAGGTGAGAGGAAACATCTGGGGTCTGGTGAATCATTGTGTAATGCTCTCTTACAATAATAAGCAAAAATTGTCATGGCCTGTTCCACTAACTCTGCTTTTGTAAAGCACTGTGAGAATTTGAGGACTATAATGGTGATTGAGGATAAATGACTGCCTTAAGAAATTTGTTTGCTTTGGTCCCTCAAAATGTCATGCCACGGTGTAGTGGTTAGAGCATCAGATTAGGTTCTGGGAGACTCAGGTTCAAACCCGCCTTTTGCCACGAAACTTACTGGGTAACCTCAGGCTAGTTGCACTCTCTCAGCTAACCTACCTCACTGGGTTGCTATGAGGATAGTTATTGGGATATTTGGTTAATATAGCAGAGTTTGCCCCGTCGTAGAAGTGTGATACTGAGTGCAGCAAATAAATCTCCCTAGAAGTATGTTGACCAAAAGGTAAACTTACATTTATTTAAGTAGATCCAGTTCACGTTCAGGTTGCAGTCAAAAGAAGAGAGAGAAGCCTAACCTAAAGAGTACTTTCCCTGTCACAAATGGCCAGTCTGTCTGACATCATGTGAGTGGGAGTACGAGGGCACTGAGTCTACAGGAGAGACCTGCAGAGACATGTGTCTCCATGGAAGGCTATGGGGGAGAGTGTTAGGGCAAGGTGAGAGGAGGGGCCAGAGAGCAGCTCCCGGGTTAAGACAAGGAGAGGCATCCCATTCAAGGAGATAACATCCATAGAGTGATGCATTCTCCCCCCCCCCCGCCCCCATCCAGGTATGCTGAGTTGCTCACTCCAACAAAAATGAGGAAGGGAAAAGTATGAAAGATGCTCTGGGCACCATGAGAAAAGTCAGTATAAAAATGATAGACTGATAATTAAATGGGAGCTCCATATATAAAAAGGTAGTATACATCTGAATGCCAGGTTCTGGGGGGAAAAACAGGAGAGGGCCATTGGCTTTATGTCCCGCTTGCAATTTTCCAGAGCCATGCAGTTTGCCACTGTTTGAAACCGAGTGCTAGACTAAATGGGCCTTGAAAAGGTAGTATACAGCTGAATGCCAGGACTTGGGAAAAAAACAGGAGAGGACCATTGGCTTTATGTCCCGCTTGCAATTTTCCAGAGCCATGCAGTTTGCCACTGTTTGAAACCGAGTGCTAGACTAAATGGGCCTAGGTCTGATCCCGTGAAGCAACTGTTTACATTCTGCAGGCATATGACAGCCCCAGTCTGAAACTGGCTGTTATACATGAAGGGGAAACTCCTACATCCCTTCATTCCATTGCATGTATAGTTAAGCCTGGCTTTACAAGAAAATGTCTTTCTGTTATGGAACCAAGTATAAAGAAAACTGTGAAGAAGACACTGCCACAGAGTTCCACCATCTGTATCTAAATGGGGCTTTGAAGAGTTTTCCTTCTTCCCATGCCCCGTCCGGTGCTTGTTCTTTTCTGTTCCTTGTGGGCTTTTCTTTCTAAGAACATATAAGCATAATCCAAGCGGAGTATGAAGAAACATGCTGTTAAGAAGCATCAGCAGCCAGAGTACTACTGTGCTCTGATCTAAGACTTTTGAAAGGAGTTTCAGTACAAAAAATGTGCACTAAACACCAGCCTTAGTGATTTGACTTTCATCATCTCCTGTAACCTTCGAAGCAGCACCCACAACTTTTGAACCGATTGGAATTTAAATGTGGCGTTAAAGTGGTATCTTTTGTTGGAGAGGAACCATTGCCTTTGCTCATTAAGACCTCAGATGTCTGTTCCGTTTATGTATTTCAAAAGCTTTCATCCTGATGAAGTGTGGAAAAGTGCATCTGGTGAAGAGGCTTGAGAGAGACAAAGTAATGGCCTTTCCCAGTTCCATTGTATAACAGCCTTAATGCAATTGGTCCTAGACCTTTTTAATAATTTTGAGATGGTGTCCTTTGTTCATGGTCAGTAAAACAGTCCAATGAGTCTACCCTGTAATGTTTCCCATTACCAGCCTTCACAGGGCTCTTTTTCATACTTTTAGCCTCAAAGCTTGTCGCCTGCACACTCGGCATCTTTGCTGATAATGAGGCTTAATAGGTGTAAGTAGCACTGATGAACTATCTGTACCTAGTGCCATTAGGATACACAGATCTTACTAACAAAAACAGAGAAGAATGGGAACTGCATGCATCTGAGTTAATTTAGGCTTGTCTACTCTGTTGTAATAGAACAAACAGTGTATTATAAATCTCCCTTGTCATACCTGGCTCTTCACAGGTAAATACTCCATCTATAGAAAACTCAGTTCATTGGCTTCATTTGTGTTGTATAAACATTTTCAGAAAGTTATTAGCGCATAACTAGGCATCCATATATTTCTCTAAAACTATAAACTGAATACTAGAGGAAAAGCTGTCATAACCTTTATATCTGTCCCCTGACATAGTATGTTATATACAGTTGCCACCAACCACTGAGGAGAGCCAGTCAACTTGCAAGAACTCCTTGCCATTTGTAGCGGTGCCTGCCCAGAAATGCAGAAGGGTGATACAAGGAGCAGAGGGCTTCCTTCATCACTTGGATGTCTGTGTAAGCCCTTCATTAGTCATTCTTGCAGCTGCAAGGCAATCAACTATCACTTGCTTATCTCACAGGCAGGGGGCAGGCCTAAATGGTCAAATACATTATTATAGCAGTTGTCGGAAGATTTTTATGTTTCTTACAGCCATTTTGTATCGATTTGCTGTGATGTTTGGGGCAATGTTAATTTTCTCAGCCACCGTAAACATGTTCATTGAAAGGTGGGGTATACGTTCAGTCAAGAAACTAACTTGTGCATAGAGTGCACACAGCCTAACTTACTGGGCGTCAGATTAGAACCTCCACTCTAGAGGTTTCAGTGTCATCAGAGTTGATAGTAATGGTCACAACTTCGGCAGAAGAGCATCCTTGGTGCTGTGTTCATAGTTTTAAATTTAAATAGTTTAACAGAATCCTGTTTCATGCTTGTGTTTGTTGATTGAAGTAAGCCTGTATCATCATCTATACACGCCTGTTCTGTGGATACTGGAGCAAAGAACAGACAAGACAGACCTTTCTAGAATCCTGAGCAAAGCCCTAGCTTTGCAGAAAACTCTGAAATCTTAAAAAATACACATGGGGAATTATCCCCCCCCCACAATAATAGAATCAGCATCTGTAGCTTTAAGAAGCTAATGCCCCCTCAGTGGTCACTGTAGCCATTGCTAAGCAACCACAACAGTATTGCCAGCCTTCAAGCCTTGGTTTTAGTCAGAAGGCAGAAAGGGCAGAGCCCCTTCCTGGGCTGTTTTGGTCTTTGAGGGAGAACTCAACAGGGACAGGCCTGGCAGCAACTGTAAAGCAACTTGATACCATGTGATTTGCATGACTTACCCAGGATGGACTGTAATGATTAGAGTTTCAGACTAAAATCTAAGAGACCCAGCTTCAAATCCCCATTCTGTCGGGGTGATGGGCCCAGGTACACATTCTTAACCTAAACTACCTCATACGGGTTGTTATGAGGATGGAATGGAAGAAAGGAAAATGATGTAAGATGCTTTAGATCCCTATTGTGGGGAATGGTGAGAAATAAATCTATATATGGCCCCGGCCACACGGAGCATTTGCCGTGCTAAAGATACGAATTTTCCGGGCGTGATCATACCGCAACATCTGGGAAGCGTAGTGCTCCCGTGGCGTCCCGCCGAAGATGCGGACTAAAAAACTAGTACCTACGAGGTACTGGTTTCTGGACTCCGCGGGGCAAGGGCGGGCGTCTGATTGCGTTTCCGATTGACTCCCATGGCATCCGGCGCTCGCCAGTGTTCCTTAGCAAACAAGGGTTTCCCCCCCCCAAGTCTCCGCAGGATGCGCAAAAGCGCCCAACAGCGCATGCGCACAAACTGCGGTAAAATGAACACCCATTTGCCATTGGAGCGGTGCCTAGCAATTGCTGCTGTGATCGCGTCGCGCTGCTTCTTTGCTGTGCTGCTGGATAGCCGTGTGATCGGCACCTCACCCCCTAACCTGGGTGGGATGTGTGAGCGGGCGCCCACGCGTTATTTTGCTCCGGGGCAAACAGCCACGCTCCCCCCCCCCGCTTTTTCTGGCCCGTGTGACCGGGACCTATATAAAAGAAAGTCCCCTCACTGTAAAATCAACGCCCAGGCCAAACCCGTGGACCTAGAAACACGAAATTTGGGGAGAGCACTCCTACCATGACGTACATGTTCACTAAGAATAGATTTTTAGAAATTCGACCCCCTTAGCGGCGCTAAATGCTGGTTTGCTTGGAAGCAGAGATGATGCACTATTCTAACAAATGGTATCAACTATGAATTATCTCTTCCTCTGCCCACTCATCCCTGTAAATTCTCTCATGGTAGGAACTATTTATGGTGCAGTAAGTGGCAATCCTTTCCCTTTTTGGCAATGACAACAGAGGCAGCCATGGTAGTCGTTGACTTCTGTTGAGTTGAATGCACTTGGTTATCTTGCACTGAGGATCTTATTCTTTTCCTTTTCTATACCTTATTTATTCAACAGCATAATTTGAAGATGTGACACTTGGGGTTATTGTTGTGGCTGGGGTGGAAAGTTAATGGAAGAAAGAAAAGGGGGTTATTATTCCTTATATACACCATCACTGTGCACAGTGCTTCACAGAGTTCCAGAAGACAGGTACCTGTCCTGATAGACTTAACAATGTAAATTTGCTGTCAAGGAGACAACAAGATGAGAGGATTGAGGTAGATGCTGTGACAAAGACGGGAAGAATATGCATTCATTCTAGTTAAAGGTGTGCATGCATGAAGTAATTAAATTGGGGACAATGTTTTTATCTTTAAAGGAAAGAAAGAAACATTTAGCAAAGGAGCAGTGCATTTCAGCACAATTATTCCCTTGGAAATAAAATTTTATTTTATTTATTTATTTTTAAATTTATATCCCGCCCTCCCCGAAGGCTCAGGGCGGCTAACAAGGGGCATAAATGCCGAGGTTAAAACAATAAAACAACACAAAACAGTATAAAATACAATAAATACAAAAGAGAAAACCAGTGATCTAGCAGATTCAGGGACTGGTTATTACGGCAAATTTCAAACACATCATTCTCTGCCTGTCATCAGAAGTGGTACAATCAACAATGGACTACTAGGTGACATATATGAATCTTCGGGCTTTAAGATTATTCCATCAACTCTAGGAAAAGATCCAAAATGGAATAATTTAGAATAGCATAAAATGTGCAGTGATAATTTTGGCATGACTTTTAGAATGGAAACAGACATGTCTGTATTCACCCCACTAGGTCACAGTGAAGGTGAGTTAGACTTTCCTTCATCCAAATAGAGCGGCCTGAAACTTAAGAAAATACAATCTTGTCAAAGTGATCTCAAACTGAAACTCTGTTTCAGAGGGTAGTCATGTTGGTCCGCGGTAGGGATATGGGTTTTCGAGAGTCAGAACCCCCCAAAATCTTGTTGGTCTCTAAGGTATTATTGGATTTGAATCAAGCAACTCTTTAGACATTTTGTAACACTGTCACAGTTTGTGTTGAACTGTAATTGGATACTGAAGGGAAGTTTTGGTTTGTCAATAGAGGGCTCTTGTCAGGAAACCAGATTGGGGGCGGGGGGGGGAGTTCCTTTGGCCTGAGAGCTGATTATTGCTGATGTTCCTTAATTCATATTCATATCCACCTTCTTTCTTTGCTATCAGTGAGCCATTATTTAAACAGATATGTTTAAATTTAAATAACAGAATCCTTTAAATCCACTATCTTATTTGGCAGGAGAATTCTTGAAGTTATGGAAGATACACTTTGCAGCCAGTCAAATAGGGGAGCTGCAGAACTGAAATTTAAAACAGAGCAGGAGAGAGGATTTTTGCTTCTGGATACTGGACAGGGAACTGCTTTTCAAATCTCAGAAAACAACTTTCAGTCCCCACAAAACGACAGAAGTTTTTGAATGTTTTTCTTTCCGTTTCATTACCGGCGGATATTGCTAGAATCAAAATTTCTGCAATAAGAAATTGTATTTCTTTTACTCCCTTGAAGCAATATTACAGACATAGAGAGAGAGAGAACTGAATCTTTCATCATTGTTTGTTTTGTTTTTGTACAAGGAGATGACGATGCTTTTTGGTCAAAGCTATTTATACGCACAGGCATGTAAATATCATGTGTCCCAGTTGCCCGCCTACTATTGATCAAAAGTTAGAACAACTGTTGATACAAAGGCCATGACTTCATCTTGTCTTTCCTGCTTAGCTTTGTTTCCCTCTACAGTCTTCAAGCCAGTCTGTGCAATGCAGGCCAAAAGCATGTGCAATTTCTGTTAACTCATCTCCAGTTTTTGTGCATATATTCTTGATAAGTTAATTTTCCATACTTCCTGAAGAATGAGCAAATTCAGTGAAAAGCCAGGCAGGCAGTTGTACATTAGCAGAGAATACATGAGGGAAATGTCTTATTTTTCTCCTTTTCTGTCCCTTGCAGAATCTGGCAGTGACCAGGATTATGTGACCACAGAGCCTCAGCTGCTGTACTATCCCAGCATTACCTATGCAATTATTGGCAGCTCTGCCATTTTTGTGCTGGTGGTGGCACTTCTTGCCTTGGTGTTGCACCACCAGCGAAAACGCAACAATCTCATGACACTCCCAGTACATCGGCTGCAGCACCCCGTCCTTCTATCCCGACTGGTTGTCCTTGATCATCCGCATCACTGCAGTGTAACCTACAATGTCAATAATGGGGTTCAGTACATGTCCAGCCAGGCCTACCATAGGCCACCAGATGTAGACTCTCCACCATCTTATTCAGAAGCTGTGCTAGACCAAAGGTATGTGTAAGAGGAATGCATCTCAGTACTGTTGATATAAATTAGCTACTACAGCTGTGATGCATTGTTGTTTCTGTGTACTCCTGTGTCTCTACATACCAATGCTGTTCTTTCATTGCATACATTATTTTCCTGAAAGGTTTTGTAGCTCCTGTTCCATTGTAGTAATTGACCATAGTCTGTCTAACTTAATAAGTTATTGAGAGCCAATAACTGGCTGACAGTACTGAGTCTTTTTAGAATACCTATTGTCACTGTAATACAGTTTATCACTTCCTTTTCAACACTATTCATTGCATTTGAAATGTGTTTTTATAAACTGCCCTGTCCCCAGAGGTCATTTCGGGGGGGAACGCGGGGGAACGCAGTTCCCTGGGGTGAGGTACGGGGGGGCACATGACGAAGCCCCACCCCCTGCTTCCGGCCGCCCCGCTTCCGGCCCTCATTCAGCCAGGAGGAGGCAGGAGAAGAGGGAGGGTAAGTTGCTTCCTCCCTGCCTCTCCCCACCCCTGCCTGCCTGGGGCCAGGGAGGGCCTTCGCGGGGCTTCCTCGCACTCCCGCTGGCCTTGCAGGTCCACCACCGGGCCCCTGATGTCAGGGGGTGTGGCATATGCTAATGAGTTATGCTAATGAGTTCCCCTAGCTCTTTTTCTACGAAATGACCCCTGGCTGTCCCTATTGAAATATACTATGGATCCAAA
>NW_015173191.1:109384-122983 GCF_001447785.1 Gekko japonicus | reverse complement strand
GCGGGGTGTGTGGCCTTATGACACATTTCCGGTGATGTCAGGGGGTGTGGCCTTATGACACACTTCCAGTGATGTCAGGTGGTGTGGCATATGCTAATGAGTTATGCTAATGAGTTCCCCTAGCTCTTTTTCTACGAAATGACCCCTACCTGTCCCTATTGAAATATACTATGGATCCAAATGTCTGTAACATTTAGGGGGTTCACTTACTGTAACTTAATTGTAATTGCTAGGGGGCTTTTGAGGTGATTACTGCTGTATTCAAAGTAGTCCACGTCAACCCTAATAATGAGATTTTCTTTAACAAAACTGTGTACTCTAATACTGGATAGAAAGAGTGGGGTTTTTTTTAAGAGTGTGGATCTTTTAAAGAAAACAGAAAGAAGCTCTAGAAAATAACAGGCAGAGTGTATGAAGTGTTGGCACTCTGTTGCCAAGGAGGTGGGTAAGATGAGTAATCTTAGTAGTGCTCAGCCTTTAAAGAATTAACAATTAAGAATAAAATTAAATGTGACAAAAAGATTGCACATGAGTATGGGGATAAGGAGTTGTCATTTGCTATCAGTAGCATCACAGCCACAGTCCAGTACATACCCATGACAGTTGCACAATCACACTCTACATAATACAGTCCCCACTAGTGGGACAGAAAGGTACATTTCCCTGCAACAAAGTGTGCAAGTTTCTGCCCATGTTACCTTAGAGAAGATGTCTGGATTGCATGCAGCTGATTTAAAAACAAGCTCATTTGTTTTGCAGTACATAAATGTGTAGGCCTGTGGGATTCATTGTCACGGTGGCTGATTGTTAATTAGTGAGTGACTTAATGTATCCATGCTAGAACTAAGTTCAGATTTCTCAGACTTTACACAGTGGCACTTGGAACTTGATGACATGTCCTCTTGATGACACGTCCAATAGAAATACTACTTTCCTATCCCTGTTCCTGCCCAGGCGGTTGTGACAGCTACATAACTACAAGTGCAGTTTTTAGAAAGAGGAAGCCAATTTATTCATTTCTTGGCTTTGTTACTAAAACCAACATTGGTTTCAGTGGTGATTGTGGAGATAACATGGCAGCAGGCAGCAGCTTTTATAATGCTGACAGATTTCCAGCATGCTTTGGAGTCAGTCCAGCAGTCCAGTTCTTTATCACTGCTGTCCTGAGGCTAGAAAGAATAGCTTGCATCCTGCTGCCTGAACAGTTCTGTAGCACAGTATCAGCTTCTGTAAAATGTGCAATTAAGTTAACCTTTTCATGTTTTATGGCAAGAGCTTAAATATATCTTGCCGTACAGTTTTGTTTCATTTACCAAATTCAGTTGTCTGTCTTGCCCCTTCACCCATGCCTGAGATAGGTTGTCTACCTGTATTTTAGAACAGAAAAATGAAGCATTGCATAAACTAGTTATTATTTATTATCATTTTAAATAAAATCAATTTTACAAAAATTACAAAACTCCTCAGAGGATGTCAGGGTTTCTAATGTCACAGTTAACATCCAAGGAGCACTGTGCATAGCTGTTTTCTGCCACAAAATAAGGGAACTGTTTTTCTTTAAGATTGATCCCGGACTGGTAATTTGTCCATACACAACACAGTTGGAACATAAGAGGTGCCCAGCCAAATCAAACCAGTGGTCCACCTAGTCCAGCATCCTGTTTCATGCAATGGCCAACCAATCACTCTGGAGTGCTAACATATAGGGCATAGGGGCCATGGCCTCCTCCTGATGTTGTCTCTCAGTACTATAGGTTTACTGCAGCAGCTTGGTCACTGAAATAAAGAATGTTTGCTTGTTACCTTAAATTTAGAAACTTGTTTTGTGTTTACCCAAAAGGAAGACTGGGATCCCCCCCCCCATGTATGTTGTCCAGAAAAAGGAGGGAATCATCTTCCATTTGCATACAAGTTACAGTTATGTACAGTAATTTTGTTAATAACATTTTATGGGGATCATCTTACACTCAGGATCATCTTTCTTTTCAGTAAATGCATTAGATCCAGGTGATTAACTGGATCTGCTGCATTTACTGAAAAGAAAGATGATTGTGAATGTCAGATTATTTCTCTTTATATATTCAGTGACATGTTATCTTATTTATATATTGCAGCAGACCTCCGTGGTTTGATCTTCCTCCACCTCCATATTCCTCAGAATCAGAATCTCAGAACCATGTAGACCTCCCTCCCTATCGATCTCGGACTGGGAGTGTGGTGAGCACAGATGCTCCAGTGGCAAGAAGTCAACTGAATACAGAAGGCAGTCAAACCAGGAGCATCGTTAACAGTTTGGACTATCACAGTGTGCTACAAGAAATTCCACCTGAGCAAAGTGACTCTTTAATCAGTTCCCTTTCTGCTGAGGAACTGTAAGCAGCTATTTATGAAATTCTTATGGGTGGATCTGTGCTAAGAAGTCAAATGTCTAGAAGCACTTGGGCTCATTCTCCTTGACTTCTGCAGTGCAAACACCATGGAAATGAACTGGAGCTGTGGAAGCTTCCATTCAATTACTCCCACTCATTTCAAAGGATTTTGGAGGAACACACCAGCGTATTGTGCCTAAAGGGACTCAGCCATGTTACATTTTAGGCATTCTGTCTTTGGGAGCAGTTCTGGAATTTCAGTTCAGATTCACTTTGATTCTGTAACATGTTATTCTTCTAAGGTATTTCAGGGGTATTTACTGTGTGTATGTGTCTGAATATACAGGTGCATAGCTCCACACCTATATTTGGGAAAATCCTGATGCTGTATGACAAATATTTATGTCTGTGTAAGTATGTATATAGTTACAGTAGTATGTGAAGCTTGCATTGTGCAAGCATAAATCCATTTTCCTGGTTGCTACTGGAAATGCCCCAAATCCAAACCTGCTACTAGAAATCCCCCAAATCCAAACCTGAAGAGGAAACAACTATTATGGCTGAACATGATGTTTTGGTTTGATTTGTGCTGGAATGCTGGTCTCTGTTGCAAGGTAACCTTCATGCCCCAAGTTTTGTGACAGCTAGGTGTTCATGATGGGATGTTTTGGAGGTCATTAGTTCGCAGCCTGAAGTGATTTGAGGGCGCATAACATACACACACACAAAGGTGTAAAAATGTTCTGTTTTCATATTTATTTAGTGCATCAAGGGTTGTGCGTGTACCAAATTTGATCCTTCTGGATGGTATGGAAACAGTGCTCAAATCATGGGGAGAAAGGCAGGGGGCACTTATATAAAATCCACAACACACGTCTCTTTATCCTCTCCCACACATCTAGTATGGAGTGCTATATAAATTGTGTCATTCTTGGATCCTTAAGAGCAAGCTTCATGAGTGCACATGAACAGCAATCAGGACAGTGCTTAGAGAAAGTAAAGAGGACTCTTGTGGCAATAGAGAATAATTTCTCTTCAAGCACAAGCTTCTGTAGAGTTAAGCAGATCTGATGAAGTGTGCTCTAATCCATGAAATCTTATGCTAACATAAAAATTTGTTAGTCATTAAGGTGCCAGAAGACTAGCATGGTTATCCAGTTGAAAGGTTAAGGGGATCTTATGCCCTCTTCAATTGAGGCTACAAACTTAACCAACAACCTCCTATTTAACTGCAGAAATCTTAGAGAAGTCTTACATTCATATTTTTTTTGTTCCCCCTTCCAAAACCTGTGTAGCAACAGTACTCTCCCCATTTGTTTTCACTATGCTTGTGAGTGGTGGTGTCCAGGAAGGGAATGACTCTCCAGCGCTGGGATCACCAACAGAAACTCTCCCAGAGAAGGAACATCAACTGAGAAATGGGGTAATTGGCACAAGAAGACAATTATTCCTCTCATTATCAAATCCCCATGCCCAGAGAAATGGGAGAAGTTACATTCATAGTGCCCTTCTCTTGATCTGGATTGGAACCCATCTTCCTGCCATCCCGGAGATTACTGAGAATGTTGTTCGTTGCTTTCAATCTCTGGTTTTGATCTTCATAAAGCGAAGAAACCAGCTTGGGCTCAGTGCATCTTCCAGGGCAGCAGAAATTCTGCCCTTCTCTTCCCCAGCAGGTCCTCCAGCCCAAATAGACATATTCCAGTCTTCTTCTGTGTGGTTCTTGATGGCCATTTGAGTTGGACTCCACGTAACCATTTTTTTCTTATTCAAGGTTATTCTAGATCTTGACATTACAGATAAAAGGGTTTTTTTAAGCAGTTATTGAGTGAGGCACTTTCTACTTAGGTGGAAAGTTCCCTCAGCCAGTGTACATTGCAGATTTTGAGCAGCATGATTTCTTGAAGTGTGGCAAGAGACTCAGTTGGGAAAAAGGGAGTAGCCAACCAAACTAAGTGCATGACATGGGGGGGAGAGGGGCAAGAAACAGTTGCTAAAGTGATATTCTGTCTGGGATGATAACATTGGTAGACCTGGATAGATTAAACAAAGAGGTACAGAGATGGAGACCAGTTCAATCAGATATACAAAGTTGAAGAAATATGGTAATGTGATCCAGAGAAAACGATGGGAGTCCTTAAATAGAGGCAGGACATTAAAGCCATGCCCTTCATGCAGCTTTTAAAAAACACGGCTAAAGAGTAACAAGAGGTCAGGGTCTGGGACTGCTCACTCCTCACCATAATCTAAGTACTGCATGGAAGTATCTTTACTGTTTTTTTAGAGGGATATTTCTTGAGTTATTCAACAACTCTCCCTTTTAGATATTTGTAGTAATTCCTGTGTTTTAACTGTATGGGTATCATATTTCAGCTACCTAGTGATTGTGGGAATAGTTTAACCCTTTCGAATTCCCTGTTTATTTTTGTGAGGGGGTTTTGCTGTCAAGTCACAGCTGACTTATGGCCACCCTGTAGGATTTTCAAGGCAAAAGACATTTAGAGGTGGTTTGCCATTGCCTGCCTCCGCACTGTGATACTGCTATTCCTTGGAGGTCCTCCATCCAAATACTAGCCCTGCTTACTTCTGAGATCTGATGAGATTGAGCTATTCTGGGCTACCCAGGTCAGGGCTGTTTAGAGATAAGGATAAACAAATCAACCTTCTTCAAATGTTTCTAATAGGGTGTTTAAGGCTTAGTGTGTGCCAAAATTTAGCTTCCTGTGTGGCCTGGAACTACCATACTCATTCAGGATAAACTCTGACTCTCCCTCTTTGAGGTAGAGAAGGACAGATGTCCAATGTTAAGTTGCTTTTTTATTATTAATAATGATAATAGTAATAATCAGAGTGCCTTCAATTGTGCATGTACCAAATTTCAGGGCACTAGTTCTTTCCGAAGTACCCTGATAATTTTTATACCCTTGCGTGTGAGTAACTCCGTCAATGGGGGCTGTGTTTTATATACAGTTTCACAAGACTAGATATTTTTGTAGTATTTCCAATGATGTTTTTACAGAAAATTCATCAGTCAGTGCAGTTTTAAGTGGAATTATCCCACTGAGCCCATTAAAGTCAATCGGCTTAGAAGAGTGTAACTCTGTTTGGTATTTCATTGATTGCCTGGTAAAACACATTTACTCTTTGTTTGGCATTCATTCTGATTGTGGCTGGTACACACTTTACAGAGCAAGCTCATTTACCACATGTGCATGAGCAGTAGTAACCATAAACAGGAAGTGTGAAGAGAATGGCATGTTTCAGTGCTTCTCTATGTGTATACACACCATGAAAATCTACTTTTGATTTACATTTTTTACCTCTGAAAACTCTGGTGTACATGCTGGATAAATGTCTGTTGTGTGGTGTGAATGGGCCCTTACAGTACTAAGTACCTGGGCATCATTCAGATAGTTTCACTGGCTGAGGACTGAAGTCCTGAGTTTAAAGGCTTTAACAGAAAGCAGTATTTGCTTTTTTAATAACTGTCCTTACATAACACATCTCTTTAGACTGTGTTATATATATTTGTGTTGAGATGCTATTTAGATTTGAACTCTTAAAATAAATGCATTTTAATGGCATGTTTGCATTTTTCCCACTTCTACCTACAGATGCATTTACATTGTTTACAAAGGAGGAAACTTTGAAAAAAAATGAATAAAGTATAAGTAGAGCAGCAGAAGAGTAAACATGCCTTTCTACCTCACTGTAGGAAATCACTTGGTATGAGGACATGTTAGAGTAGCATGGCTCAGTAATACGCACATATAGAAGATATTTAAAATATCCCCTAAATATAATATCCTTTTCAAATGAATGTTTTCATGTTTTTATACACTCTAATGCGGAAACATTAAACCCCTGAAGGGGCTATAAATTTTGAGAAGAGCTGAAAATCTGAGCATTTCATAACAGGATTTAATGCAAACCTCAGGATAAGATAAGGTGTTTAATTTAATTTAAATGGCAATGTGTGAACCATGTTGGGTTAATCCTGTACACACGTATTTTTATTTTCTAGCAATTCATTAGTTATAATTTCAATACTTAAATATTGTAGTTGTTTACAGAGGCTAAGATCCAAAGAGCTACTTTAGGCACACCTAATCGCCTGGGCATACCCATGGTGATTTTTTAAAAAATAATTTAACCACAGTTAGCCATGCCATATAATAAACTATTTTGAAAGTCCCTCCATGTTCAAAAGAGGATTAACATATAGCACTGGGGACTACTCTTCAAGAAACACAAGCCCAGCACATAGAACTACAGGCCCATTTTATTTGTCTATAGCAGGACGCTTTCTAACAGTGCTTAAACACTTAAAGGTAGTGCTTTTGCGGACCTTAAGCATGCTATAGCAAAAATTCAGTTTTCTTTTAATATGCATTGCATTTCTTCAATTTTAAAACTGTAAATACTTGACCCTAACATTCTTTCAAGTAATATTATACATTTCTATAATGGATCCACTGCAGACTTTATGTTTAACAATAGTTAGAACTAACCATGGCTTATGGTCTAAAGGCTGGTTAAGATCCCAACTATATAGTGAACCATAGTTTAGGTTGCTGAGCTACACCTTGTCCTTGGAGGCTGCATACAGAAAGGTATTAGTAAGCCCAGCTTATGATCAGATAAGTACATCCTGGTTTGTAACTTTTCAGATTTAGTTCATAACCATGGTTTAAACAATGAAAAAGCCTAAGTGTATTCTTATAAGACTATGTGATCATGTTGCTAATTCAGTCAGTGAGTTCATACACTTAAGTGGTATGTACAAATCAAGCTTGACCATAATATTAAATTCAGGTCTTTGAGAACAAAACACAGATCTTAATGAGATTCTAGCCTATTTACTGGTATCAGCACTTGGTAAGATTTGTAAGCAGGGTCTATAACCTTATTACTTGTAGTCTTGAATGTCTAAATATCAAGAAACATTACCATCAACCCCAAATTTGAATAAATGTCCTCATTTTCACTTCAGAACATGGTGGTTCTTGTGTATTTTCTAAGTGAGGTCCAAATATGAACTACAACTAATATGATTGTATCTACTGACAGATTTGTCTGGAACAATGTAGTGTGTCACCATCTTAGCTGCCTCAATATAAATCGATATATTTTACTTCTTGGACAGAAAACCCACAAAATATAACAGCAGGTGGTATCCTTCAGTTTAACAGATATTGCTGCTCAACCACCAAATATAGAGTCTGTGTTCCAGAGCATCACATAACAAAAAAGATTCCTTCTGGACTTTCCTGTCTCTGGTTGACATTAAATCAATTGTGTTATAGGCCCATCATACTTGCGTATGTAATATTTTTAAAAATTGTCTGATACCTCACAATCTTGAAAAGCTGGACCTGTCTTAGGTAAAACCAACAAAACATAGAGTAAGTAAACTTCAAACTTATTGGCAGCATATGAGTATTTAATAGAGTTACCAGTATTAAAGTGTGGCCTGAAGAATGACAGCTGATCTCCAGACCCTTGGAGAAACAGTGGTATGTCATAGAGTCTGGGAGAAACAGAAGGTTTTTGCTCTAGGACTCTTATTTCTCTTATAATACACCATAGGGAATATCAGATGGTTATGCCTTGATACAGAAGCATACCAGTGATATAAGGTGAGAGGAAAAGGTGGGGAGAAGTGATACAAGGTGAGAAATTTAGATATGAATTTTGGTGGAAGTGACCTCAAAAAGAAGAAGTTGGAGGAACTGACCATTGACCTGGTTGTGACATCACATCTCTGATGAGCTTATTCAGTCCCTAAACTATGCCCCAACCAGTCATTGAACTCAAATCTCCAGGAATTTCCTAAGTGAAAGTTGCCAATCATAGTATTTAATAAAATGTGTGCATCCCAGGTATTACAAGACTGCAAGGTTTCTTCTGGTTGAAGACTTTGCCAACTGTGGTGGTTTTATTAATGATGACGAAGAGGGATATTTTAAAGCCCATCAGGTTTTTATACTGTATTGTAAGGGAACAGTTAACAAGAAATTTTCAAAAGACCAAAATCCCTGTCTTTACAAAAAACTTTGTTAAACATAGATGGCAGGTTGACAGCCATGACACTGAGTAGGTGAAGTTTTTCAAATACCTAGGCATAGTTTTTCAGTCAGCTGGTTCATGGAATGCTCAGATGCCCCACAGTATTGGGACCAGTGTTCCCTCTAAGCTAAGTTAGTGTGAGCTAGCTCACAGTTTTTTAGCCTCTGACTCACACATTTTTGTCTTAGCTCAGGAAGGATGGCTCCAGAGTAAATTATGCAGTAGCCAAATCGCTTGTTCACAACTTTAATGCCAGTAGCTCACAAAGTAGAGTTTTTGCTCACAAGACTCCACAGCCTAGAGGGAGCATTGATTAGGAATGTCCAAAGAGACATATCAGCCACCCTGAGGTTGTTGGGGGTTTTTTTCATAAAAAGGGATCCTACATTCCTTATGTGACCAAAGGCCAACGTAATTCCCCAATTCATGTATGCATTACCACTGTGTTTATATAAAGATTTCCATTTCCCCAGAGATAATACAACCTAAATTTCTCAGATCCATATTTGAGGTCCCATGCTGTGTTTCCCGTGCCCTTCTTAGATTAGAGTCAGGGATGGTGCCACTTGAAGCACAAGGGTGGTATCAAGCAATATGCTTTTGGCTTAAATTAAATTTTACCCCTTCTGGATTGACTCCATTAATTCTTTCAGCTAATTTCCACTCGTGCTGGGTGAAAGCTATTGAAGAGAAACTACATTTCTATGGGGTTTTGCCCCTGGCCCTACGCTATCTTGAATTTATGAGAGCCAAAGATATAATTAAACAGTGAGTCTGGGATGTAACTCTTCAAACAGAGCGTGTCAAAGTCTCATCCGGTGGTAGGAAACTTTGCTCTGACAGACTATATGTTTCAGAATTCCCTGCATACCAAAGACCCTTACCTTGCTCTGCTTTAAATGCTTTATCATCAACTCTGGGGAAATATGCATTTATCCTTTAGGGCTCTTTTTGTAGCAGGAGCTCCTTTGCATATTAGGCGACACCCCCCTAATGTAGCCAATCCTGCAAGAGCTTACAGTAGCCCCTGTAAGAAGAGCTCTGTAAGCTCTTGGAGGATTGGCTACATTAGGGGGGTGGAATGTTCAAACTATCGCACAATTGCACTCATATCACACGCTAGCAAGGTCATGCTCAAGATCCTACAAGCTAGGCTTCAACAGTACGTGGATAGAGAACTACCAGAAGTACAAGCTGGGTTTCGAAGAGGTAGAGGAACTAGAGATCAAATTGCCAACATTCGCTGGATTATGGAGAAAGCAAGAGAGTACCAGAAAAATATCTACTTCTGCTTCATTGACTATGCTAAAGCCTTTGACTGTGTGGATCACAACAAACTATGGCAGGTCCTTAAAGAGATGGGAGTACCAGACCACCTCACATGTCTCTTGAGAAACCTGTATAAGGGCCAAGAAGCGACAGTTAGAACCGGATATGGAACAACTGATTGGTTCAGCATAGGAAAAGGAGTACGACAAGGATGTATATTGTCACCTTGCTTATTTAATATATATGCAGAGTACATCATGCGAAATGCTGGCCTGGATGAATCACAAGCGGGAATTAAGATTGCTGGGGAAAAGATCAACAACCTCAGATATGCAGATGATACCACTCTAATGGCTGAAAGTGAAGAGGACCTAAAGAGCCTCTTGCTCAGAGTAAAAGAGGAGAGCGCAAAAGTGGGCTTGAAGCTCAACATCAAAAAAACTAAGATCATGGCATCCGGCCCCATCACTCCTTGGCAAATAGAAGGGGAAGTCGTGGAAGTAGTGACAGACTTCACGTTCCTGGGATCCCAGATCACCGCAGACTGTGACTGCAGCCATGAAATTAAAAGACGCCTGCTCCTTGGGAGGAAAGCGATGGCGAACCTAAACAGCATGATAAAAAGTAGAGACATCACCCTGCCAACAAAAGTCCGCATGGTCAAAGCAATGGTATTCCCAGTAGTCATGTATGGCTGCGAGAGTTGGACTATAAGGAAGGCCGAGCGCCGAAGAATAGATTCTTTTGAACTATGGTGCTGGAGAAGACTCTTGAGAGTCCCTTGGACTGCAAAAAGATCAAATCAGTCAATCCTAAAAGAAATCAACCCTGACTGTTCCCTGGAAGGCCAGATAATGAAACTGAAGCTCAAATACTTTGGCCACCAAATGAGAAGGGAGCACTCCCTGGAGAAGACCCTGATGCTGGGAAAGATTGAAGGTCAAAGAAGACGGGGACGGCAAAGGATGAGATGGTTAGACAGTGTCATCGATGCAACGAACATGAAATTGAGCCAACTTCAGAGGATGGCGGAAGACAGGAGGGCCTGGCGGGAGATGATCCATGGGGTCGCGAAGAGTCGGACTCGACTGTGCGACTGAACAACAACAACAATGGTCATTCAGTCTATATGTAATTCCGATCTTGCCAAATTTTTCAGGCAGACCTATTGAATTTTATATTTTCCTCCTTGTTCCAGAGTGTTCTAACAAGATTACCTTTAAGGTGCCCAAATTGTGTGCCTCTGCTTGTGGAGAGAGCAGTATAAAAGCCTAATTTAATTAATTAATTAATTAATTAATAAGGAAGCAGCTTGTTAACTGTTTTTACCTATTATGTCTGTACAACTGAAATCAGCCTATTATGTGGATTTGAAATTTAATTGTATGTAGATGTGCTGGGAATGGCCTGTCAACTTTGGCTGATCTTTGAGCATAACAAATAAAGGTAAAAATATTTTAAAGCAGATTTCCATTGACCTCTAAAGTGGCATGGAAATGGGAAAGTAGTAGCAATCTGCCGTTGGCCTAACTTACAGAGAAGTCAATAAGGATAAATTTTATCAGGGCTATGAATTAAGAGCAATTTTAAAAAGCTATTTTCCTTGTGGTTTGTCAGGAATACAAAATACTACAAATGGTCTTTTTTTCTAATACCAAATGGTAACTAAACTATACATTTACCTAAAACTTCCTTCTGTATCTGAAAAGGAATCTCTATTGAAGATTTGGTACTGGGCAAATGTATGTAACCTTTTGATCAATCAAAGGCAATTACTTAATTACATAAGGTCTTGGCAGTCCTCGTCACATTTTAAAATATGTTTCTGGACCATGGGCCTCGCCACGCCCTGGCCTCGCCACGCCCTGCTGCTGCCCTCCAGCCCCAGCTGCACCGCCACCTTCTTCCTTGCCATACTCTGGGCGTGGCCTCCTTTCGCCTCCCTCCCAAACCCAGCCAATTGAGGAGAGCCGGGCCCTGGCCGGAGTGGGGTACAAGGGAAATGAGACGGCAGCTCCCCGCCCTACCTTGCTCTGGCCTCCTCTCTGCCGGCACCGATGTTGCCTCCCCACAGCCTGCTGAGAGGATGGAAGGGAGGGTGGGGAGGCAGACAGCCAGAAGGGAGGGAAGCAGCCAGCGCCACCGCTGCCCTGGGGATGCCACACGCTGGTCGGAGACACTGCCGAGGGGAGCAGCCCAGCTGAACCCCAAGACAAAGGCTCCACGGTATGAGGGGCAGGCCACGGTGGAGGAACCTTGCAGCCTGCTGGACGTGGCCAGCCAGGGAGCCACTGACAGCCCGTGCAGTCGCCCCTCGACACCAGGGTCTCCGGAGGAGGCAGGGAGCTTGGAGACAGCCCAGGCAGGGAGCCGCTGCCGGGTTGTCCCCTCGACACCCCCCCGAGTCTGAGGGCCAGGTAGAGAGCGGGGGGCCACAGGGGAAGACCCCCCTGCCTTTCAGAGTCCATTGCATTGTTGCTGCAATGGGTCTTCCTTCTCGTTGTATATAAAAACATGAACAAACCAACAAAATGTACACTAGAGTTAAAAACCAGGTCACGGAGATATGTTAGTTGCTGTGGGAGTTAGCATGAATTCATAATCTGCAGATGTATATTTTACACTAAAGGTCATCCTTGAAAAAAAATTAATTGGCAGCAAAGACAGTAAAAAGGAAGAGGAAACCTGACTGTGTGAAGCACCAGACAAGTAGTCTTCCCTGCCAGAAGTTCTGCTTGCAAATGAGCGCCCCATTCCTAGAAATTGTAAATAATGGCTTTGACCCGTAACTAAGCACTCCTGGGCTGCTTTCCTACTTGATAATTTAAATAATAAGATACACTAATTATTTAGAAATTTTCTATGCTATCTCTCCATGAACAAGCTGGCAAGCAAGAGACAACACTCCCCTGAGGCAAGGCGGAGGGATGTGTTTTTGCCCAGGGGCACCCAGCCTTCCCTGGAAGAATCCCTCCCTGCTCCCCAGTTCTCTTAAGAGACTTGTGGGGCTCCTGCTTTGGTAGTCACCACCACCTCCACCTCCTGAGACACACCCCTGCCACCACTTTGATACCAGGAGGACCATCAAACATGGCACTTGGAAACATTAGCAAGGCAAGGCTCACAGGTAAGAATCAATGTAATCTCTTTAGCTCTTAAACAATGAAATGTTCTGGGTTCAGATGCATAGCAAGTGAGCAGCTCATATTTATTAGTGGAATTCAGCTCAAAGCTCAAAGACAAACTTCCAGGGCCGAATCCCTGCTTAAATCCATGAAACACACCACACCCAGCACACACACCACTCCCCGTGACAGGCTATTTACACAGTGACTGTCCACCACTGGCTGGGCGCAGGATCCGCGGTGGCCGATAGGCCCGTTCTAGGATCCTCACCCGCTATTGTATTAGAACCTGAAGCTGCGCTTGTTCACCTGCCCAAGCACATGTATATTCTCTTTCATTACACAACAAACAACATAAAATCTTTACCATCAACAGCTCTTAAAGTTATACAGGTTACAGAGATTGGGGTGCAAGTTCTAGAAAGAAAATGAAAACAGAAAGATTTTTAAATGTAACTTTGAAAACTACAATTTCCTGACATTTGCTCCCCCCCCCCCAATGGCAGAAGCAAAAGGGTGCATCCTTGGCTGGTAAAACGCCCACCCACAGAGATCAGCTCCTTTTCAACACTCCTCCCAAGATGCTGCAGTGGCCCTGGGCCAATCCAGGCTCTGGAACCCTTCTTGTAGGAGCCCCCCAGAATGTGGCAGTTATTGGACTGGTGTTACTCACATCAGAGGGATTTTTTCTCTCTGTAGGATGCAAAAACATATTGAACCAGCACTATCAAGACGGCATTTTTACAAAGGCATTGGAGCTTTATTAT
>NW_015173191.1:80425-109331 GCF_001447785.1 Gekko japonicus | reverse complement strand
TATACTATTGAGTACAGTATGTACTATCTGTTCCTGTATATTTATTATGTACTCTGCATCCTTTAATGTGCCATGTTAATATTCATGCTGTTTCAGCTTTGTTCTATTCTGGCCCCAGTCACATGGTCCAGATAACGCAGGGGGAGGCGTGGCTTTTTGCGGCAGCACACTTTGACTCACCTGAACGCGATCAGACGCGACGGTGGGGAATCGGGGTTTTAGTTCGTCGGCGCACGTTTCTGGCGCGCTTCAACGCAGCGAGGGGAGCGTGCTGGAGCAATCAGACGGAGGACGTCTGTCTGCAGCCCGTCACAAGCATTAGTGGACTTTCTCTGGTACCTTTTAACTCTGGATCTTCAGCCGGACGCGACGGGTTGGCAATGGGTGCGTGACACTTGCCAGATGAGCTCATTTGATCACACCCATAAACTCCACCCGGCATCCGTGAGTATCCTGCGGCAACTTCTGTGTGTGATCGGAGCCTTTACTTGGTTTTAATTTCCTCATCCTAATCCTACTACATTGCTTATTGGATGTCTCATTCTATCTATTTATTTATTTATACCTTCGGCTTATATACCGCCCTGACCCTGAAGGGTCTCTGGGCGGTTTACATAGTGGTTCTAACTAACCAATTAACCTGACTAGGGCCACATTGTCTACAGGGTGGTGACTGCCTACCAGCACCCCAGGCTAGTTGTCATCCGGCTTTCTTCCGCAGCTTCAGATATTGGCGTCCTGGTGCCCTTTCTGGAGTCAATCTTCCCGAGCAGCTTCTTCCAGAAGGTCTCGTCTTTGGCACGTGGCTCTGTGTTGGCTTCAGTTCCGGCTACTGTCCACAGGTGGCTCCGCCACGCTGCGCCGCACGTCACCACGCTCTCCAAGGCTCCACTTTCTCCGGGCTCTGCCTCCGACGTTGCTTCGCCGGGTCGCCAGGAACTGCTCCGCCGCCATTGTTGCCGCCGCCGCCGAACCCTTTACTTCACAAGGAGGAGGGGTGCCCCCTGCCACCTAGGGCAGGTACCCATTTTATCTACTTGCATTTATGATGCTTTCAAACCGCTGGGTGGATGGGAGCTGGGACGTGGGCCGGGAGCTCACCCCGACCGCGGTGGGTTTCGAACAGCCGTAATGGCTGTTCATTGATTTTATTTTGCAGGCGTTCTTACTGCCTGCGGCACCGCTCCCTATTGACCATATTGAGTTGCACTGTGTAATCCACCTTGAGTCTCAGTGAGAAAGGTTGATAATAAATAATATACATAAATTTAAAAATTACTTAATTACTTTAAAAGCCAGCAATAAACCCCAGGAAGAACAAAAACAGCACAAAAGTTTTGTATTATGTGGTAGAATTCCATGGGGTTATCTTGGCTATCTAGGGAAGAAGTTTTTACAAGGCAACTGTGGTGTGTGTGTGTGTTTGTTTTAAATTCCCAACAGGTGTGTACCCCCCATACTGGAGCCCTTGAGTACACATATGTTGACTAAGAATAGAACAAAACATTTCTGTTAAAAACACTGAAAGGAAAAACTAACCAAGGCTAGATGCTGTTGCAAGGACTGTCCAGTTGGTGCCCATGACATCAGTACCTGTTACTTTCATGGAAAAAAACAGGGAATAATTGAAAACCTTCAGACAGAGTGTTATATGACAAATACAATTGACATTCTGTCCGATATTTCACGTCACAAAGAGTTGTAAAATAGCCATGACACTAGTTCAGTTGCCATTTTCATGTCAAAATAAAGGGAATAATAGGGAAGATTTTTTATTTATTTTATTTATTTATTTCATTAAGTTTATGAATTGCCCACCCTGCAAGCAGGCTCTGGGCGATCTACAACCACTGTAAAAGACATTTAAAATATAATCAGCAAATATATAATTTAAAACTGATCCAGATAGCAACAAAACCAATCCAGGTAGTGACATTTACTGGCCCCACCGCTGTCCCACACAGCAGGGGAGGGGAGGGTATGTGGGGACCACAGAAGGAAAAAAGAGGGTGCCGGTCTCAACCTCCCGTTGCTGCCCTCAACTAAAAGCCTGATGGAACATCTCTGCCTTACAGGCCCTGCAGAATTGCATCAAATCCCACAGGGGTCTGATGTCATTCAGCAGAGAGTTCCACCAGGTGGGGGTCAGGACCGAAAAGGCCCTGGCCCTAGTCGAGGACAGCCAGACCTCCTTAGGGCTGGGGATCACCAGCAGGTTGTTACTAGCCAATCTCAATGGTCTTTGGGGGACATATTGGAGGAGACGGTCCCGGAGGTATGTGGGTCCCTGACCGCTCAAGGCCTTGAAAGTCAACACTAATACCTTGAACCTGACTCGGTACTCCACCAGTGACCAGTGTAACTGGCACAGCATGGGTTGTTTGTGTGCTGTCCATGGTGTTCCTGCAAGGACTCGTGCCGCTGCATCCTGGACTAGTTGGAGACTCTGGGTCAGTCTCAAGGGCGGGCCAGCATAAAGCGAGTTACAGTAATCCAGCCTGGAGGTGACCATTGCATGGATTACCGTGGCTAGGTTGGGGCATGACAGGAAAGGGGCCAGCAGCCGTGCTTGGTGCAGATGGTAAAACACCAGTCTGGCTGTATTTATGACCTGTGCCTCCATGGTTAAGGAGGCATCCAGAGTCATGCCCAAACTCCTGATGGAGCATGCTGGTACTAACAGCACCCCGTCAAGAGTCAGAAGCCTGAACCCCAACCCTGCAGCCCCCTCCCCCAGTCACAAAACCTCCATCTTCCCTGGATTTGGTTTCAGCCTGCTGTTCTTTAACCATCCTGTCACAGCCTCCAAACCCTCAGCCAGATGCTGCGGGGCGGCATCCAGGTGGCCGTCCACAAGCAGATATACCTGGGTGTCTCACAACTGCACTTAGTAGCATGAATGCTGGAAAACTTTTGCTTGCCAGCAGAACTGCATACTAGTGTTATGCTGCCTAGGCAGATGAATGAGAGATAAGTAACATCTGTGCATCATTCTCAGGACTGCCACAAGTTCTGGAAAGTTCCCAGACCTGACTCAACAACTTACTTTTCAACAGTTCACAGCAGACTTTTTTCAAACAAAGCCAGTGATTACTTCTAGCAGTCCAGTTATGCCAGTCTTGATTACAATAGCTAATCCTTTTTAGCTCAGGGCCTGGAATTTCTCTATGGAAAAAGATGGACATGGATGTGTCTGTGCTCCTGTTCCTTGTTCCCTTTTAGTTTGATCATCAGCTGTAAGACCTGACGTTTCGCCAGCAGCTGTGACTGGCATCCTCAGAGGTAGAAGAGCAAGTAAACCAAAGGTAAAACAAACAACTGAGGAAAAACGGTCTCCCATAGGAAAAGTGTTTTTGCCAAATATCAAAGGAATCACTGATCAGATGGGAAAACTTATGGGGAAAAAACACAACCTACAAACAGTATTCAGACCAACCAGAAAAATGCAACAGATGATACGATCAGCAAAAAACAGAAGGAGACCCCCTCACTTCTGCAGTATACAGCATACCATGCAGTTGTGGACAGGTTTACGTTGGGACCACACAGCGTAGCATTCAGACAAGAATAAAAATTAGCAGTGGCTGAACATAGTCTAACTCAAACGGGACACAGTATCTTATTCCAAGACCCTGAGGGGCTGGACAATACATTCAATTACCATGTCATATTACACAGAGAAGCCATTGAAGTTCATAAACATAAATACATAAATAAACATAAATACAATTTCAACAGGAAACAAGAGAGTTTAAAAATAAATAGGGCATGGTTTCCTGTCCTAAAAAAACACAAAATGCTCTACATTTTACAATAGCACTACAGATAAGATTAGAATTTCAACATATGCAACGTATGCAAAAGAACCTCCTCAGGAAAGCTCCTCTATTAGCATGTAACAGCATGGGGAACTCCTACAAGATAATGACTCAGCCCTACCCCAACTTCCTGAGTAGGTATACATTACCTGCCTACCATTTATTATTTCTCACCTTTACACAGAGAGCGCTCCATCTTTCTGTGTTATACCTCTGAGGATGCCAGTCACAGCTGCTGGCGAAATGTCAGGTCCTATAATGCCAAGACCATGGCCATACAGCCCAGAAAATCTACAACTGATTTACCAAATCAGTTCCTTACTTTCCACTTCTGTGCTTGGTTCATGTTACAAGCTGAATAACGGAAATGTTTCATGCTGTAGCCTGGATTTTTGACATTTAAGTCAGCTTTTCATATTCATGACCAACTTTGTAGTTTTGGAAGGCCAGCAACATCTTTGTTTGGGCTGGCTGGCTTCTGGCATCCACATTATCTTTTTAAATCCATTTATTTGTTGTTAAGTATTATTGAGCATCATTAAGTCCATTTTTAATGTTGATTTTACTGAAGCCTTTTGCAAGGAAACAAAAACAAAGTAATTTAATTTATTTACAAAATGTAGAGAATATGATTTTGTTTTCCTTTCTTATTTTTTAGATTTGCTGTATTTTACCACAGAGCATCTGAAGCAGCAAGTACTTTTGCCTTTAATGCCTTCGGCATTAACCTCTGATGGCCCGTCAGAAACAGTGTTTTATTATTTGCATGGAAATGCTCCTTTAATTGCACCCTTTTATCATGTACTGTACTTAAGGGCATGAAATGTTTTTAATCAGCATATCTAATGTTAAATAATGTGGAAGAAAGAATATTTATGGAAAGTAAAGTTAGGAAATAGTCAGAGGTAGAGGGTAAGGGCATTTGTTTGATTGCTCAGCACTGTTATTTCACCAGCTTGCTTGCAAAATGCCCTTTAATTCTGCCAAATTAAAAGTGGAAGCAGAGTTGAGTTTTTTTGACCATATATATATAACTCTAACAATTCTACCGGTGAGGACAGTACTACCACTGATTTTCTTGCTGGTGTGAATATCACCAATGTCCTAGTCATGCAAATAACTTCTCTCTGGTTATTTTGACAAGTACAAATCTCCTCTAGGAAGCCTGGAGGTGACAGATGCCTAATGAGTGTTGTGTAGTAAAGCAGGCTAGTAAAATGAATTTGATAATTTTTGTGAGCTAATTTGTAAAGGTATTCTAACCTTATTGGCATGAATCTACCAGAGTGTTTCCACAGATGGATCCCTACCTGTGGAGTGCAATTTTTTCACCCAATGCATACTGCAGCCCAAAATGTCCCTGGCTGCAGTGGGAGCTAGAAGGTCTCACTCCATGGGTGGAAATCCTTCGGTCCACAGAAATGCCCCAGAGGATTCAAGCCCTTGTTACACAATATCTGCTTGATGATCCTGGAACATAATGAATTTATTTTAGTGTTAAAAGCTATTTATATTTATTGTACGTTATTGCCCATGCATATTGCCCAGGTGTATGCCTCAGTTACACCATAGCTCTAGTTCTGTAAAGTTATTTACTTTACTGCACCTAGACAGGCAGCAAGGGAATCTTCCCTATCTAGCCACTACCCTTCCAAGTAATTCCAGCCCTCATTTCCTCAGGATACAGAAGATTTCTCTTCAAGACATACATACCCTTCTTTAGATAGTTTCCATCAGGGCTTTTTATGTAGAAAAAGCCCAGCAGGAACTCAGTAGCATAATAGGCCACACCCAACAGCAGAAACTCATTAGAATATTAGGCCACACCACTGACAGTGCAGCTCATTCGCATATTAGGCCACACCCCCATGCCATTCCCTTGGCTTGCCTGGGCACCCCGGAGCTGAATGATTCTAAATGATCTCCAGCCCTCACATGGAGAATGGCAGCAATGGCTCCCCAGGAGGGAATGGCTGGTTTGGAGGGTGGATTCTATGACATTGTACCTGTCTGAGGTCCCACTCCTCCTCAAACCCCACCCTCTCCAGGCTCCACCCCTCAAATGTCCAGGAATTTCCCAACCCTGAGGTGGCAACCCTATTTCCTTCCCAGCCAACCATCAGCCTACCATTATTTGCCCCTCTGACTTTGGGTTTCCATCTCTTCCCCCCTAACCGCAGCTTCTACCTAGGAAAACTACAGTCTTTCTTTGCAATGGGGACCCAAGCAGGAGGGAAGCAAACTCAGCAGGATATAATGACACAGAGTCCACCCTGCAAAGCAGCCATTTTCTCCAGGGAAACTGATCTCTGCTGTCTGGAGAGCAGTTTTAATTCTGAATGATCTCCAGCCCTCACCTGGAGATTGGCAGCAATGGTCTACCAGGAGGAAATGGCTGGTTTGGAGGATGAAGTCTATGGCATTGTACCTGTCTGAGGTCCCACCCCTCCTCAAACCCCACCCTGAGGTTCCACCCCTCAAATCAACAAGAATTTCCCAAGCTGTAGTTAGCAACCCTATCTCCTTCCCAGCCAACCATCAACTTACTGTTATCTGCCCCTGATCTCTACCATCTGGAGAGCAGTTTTAATTCTGAGTGATCTCCAGCCCTCACCTGGAGATTGGCAGCAATGGTTCCCCAAGAGGAAAAGTACAGTCTTTCTCCTCAGTGGAGACCAAAGCAGCTTACATCATTCTCCTCTCCCCATTTTGATCTTCACAACAACCCTGTGAGGTAGGTTAGGCTGAAAGTCTGTGACTGGTTCAAAATCACCCACTCAACTTCCACAGCAAGAACCTGGGTTTAGCAGACCCTGCTCTGAAGTGCTAACTGCTATACCTAGGGTGGAGCCTGAGGATCTCCGAGTATCACAACTGAACTCCAGACAACAGATCTCTCCCCCCACCAGTGTTCCCTCTAAGCTGGGTTAGTGCGAGCTAGCTCACAGTTTTTTAGCCTACAGCTCACACATTTTTGTCTTAGCTCAGAAAGGATAGCTCTAGAGCAAACTAATTTATGCAGTAGCCAAATTGCTCGCTTACAACTTTAATGCCAGTAGCTCACAAAGTAGAATTTTTGCTCACAGGACTCCACGACTTAGAGGGAGCATTGTCCCCCACTGGGGAAAATAACTGCTTTGGAGGGTGGCCTCTATGGCATTCTATTCAGCTGAAGTCTCTCCCCTCCCCAAACTCTGGCTTTCTTTGACTCCACCACAGAATATCCAGGAATTTCGCAACCTGGAGCTGGCAACCCTAGTCAGGACTGGCTCCAATGAATTCCCCACAAGGGCCTGGAAAGCTTTCCTTTACCTTTTTACTGATAGAACCAAGCTTGGTTGCCTAGCAACAGCCACTGCGGGAAAAGTTAGTCCCACAGGAGCCAAGAAGGAGAAGTGTCTTCATCAGGAGAGACAGCCATTTTGATAGTTTATTCTGTAAGGGCAGAGTGTCCAGGCTGGCAGTGGGCAGGGGAGAGAAGTGGACCCAGCACCCAGCCAATGGACCATTACTCTTGAGTGGCGGTTGATGGGCCAAAGGCTGATGGAATGCACTGCACAGCCATTGGGAGAGCGGGAAATGGCCAATACATAAGGGAATTATATATATATAAGGATTATAACTACAGAGATCAGTTCCCCTGGAGAAACTGGCTGTTTTAGAGGGTGGAATCTATGGCATATACAGAGTTGGAAACTAGTAAGAGGGTCAAAAATACTGATTTTACTGACCAAAATTCCAAAAAAACTGAAAAATTACTGAACAGTTTAATGTCAGCCTACTCAGATAGTGTTTTAAATGTAAAACTAGGACTTCATTAAAATGATTATTATCTGGTCTCCACCATCCCCATAGCCATCCCCATATTTAGATGTGACCCAGATAAAAGGATTGCACACCTTTTTATTGAATTTTTCCATTAACAGAGGACAATGTTTTCATTGCTGTACAAAATTTAAGGCAAAAAAAGAGATTCCCTTTTAAAAATAATCACATACTGCAGATAATAAAACAGCAAAAACCTATAAAAAACCCAAACATAAAGTAATAATTATGACAACAAAACTTAATTACTGTAAGGTAAGACTTGTCTTTGCTTTTACTTTCTCTTTGGTTTTTTGATGAAAAGAGAACCAGCCAGCAGCCTGCCATCTCTGATGGAGGCACTGGAACACCCTAGAATGATTGTCCTGCGTGATTTCAATGTCCATGCGGATGATGTGGCCTTCACTCAGGCGATAGACCTAGTGTCATCTGTGGTGACACTGGGACTCTCCCAATATGTAATGACTCCCACTCACCAGGCCAGACACACGTTCAATCTGATCTTTGTGTCAGGGGTCACAGTGGACCGGATCACTGCCTCAGCAGTGCCATGGTCAGAACATCATTCCCTGAAGGCACATACAAATGTTTCACCCTGACCCTGTTTGGGCAGCAAGATTTCAGCTCACCCGTGGAGCCAAATGGACCCTATGTGGCTTCAAATGGCCCTGCGGGATCTGATGCCCCCTGGCGGCACATTAGATGAACTTGTGGAGGATTGGCACAGCTGACTCTCAGCAGCCATCGATGAGATTGCTTCCCGACACCCTCTGCACCCTCACTCTAGGCTGGCTCCTTGGTTTACCCAGGAGTTGCAGTTGATGAAGTGAAGGCTAAGATGGCTAGAGTGGCAGTAGCAGTGCGCCTGTGACAAAGCCACAACAACATCTTATGGTACGTTTATGAGATCCTATGAGATGGCAGTCAAAGCTGCTGAGAATATTATGCGGCCACAATTGTGTCTGCGAGCTCATGCCTAGCCCAATTATCTAGAATTTGGTCTATGACTGTTCTGCCACAAGGCAGACCAAATGTTAGGGAATTGGACACTAGCTGTGAGGCCTTTTAGAGCCACCTTGCACATAAAGTCCTGTCGCTCTGCTGTGACCTCCCTGCCACAGTTGAGACAGTAAGTGAACTCGAGGCTCCATACACGTCTTCTAGTCAGGTTATGGATTATTTCAGTCCGCTCAGCCTGGAGGAAGTTGACAAACTGCTCTTAGCTGTACGCCCTACCAAGTGCTGCCTTGACCAGTGCCCATTATAGCTAATTAAACCTGGCCATGATGGGTTTCGAGATGCCCTAAGGGATATTATCAACAAGTCAGAGGGACGGTTCCCTAGGGCACTCAAGGCAGCTGTGGTTCACCCCCTCCTGAAAAGGGGTCTGCCGAATTGGCTAATTACTGGCTGGTCTCTAATCTGTCCTATTTGGGCAAAATAATTGAGAGGGCCGTGGCAATTCAGCTACAGAGCTTTTTGGATGACACTTCCATTCTAGATCCTTTCCAGTCCAGTTTCTGCCCAGGCCACGGGACAGAGACGACACTGGTTGCCCTCACAGATGACCTCCGGAGGCATGTGGATCGGGCGGAGTGGCAGTGATGTTGCTATTGGACATGTCAGCGGCATTCGACATGGTCGACCATCAGTTACTGATTCACCGCCTCGCCAACACTGGAGCCCAGGGGCCTGCCTTGCAATGACTGGCTTCCTTCCCTCCTTCAAAGTTGGGGACAAAAGGTGGTGCTAGGGGAGCACCTACCCCAAAGGCACCCACTGATTTGTGGATGTTGAAAAAGAGTCAAAAAGTGTTTAATACTTAGACTATTAATGGATCTTGCTCTATTGGGAAGAAGAGATTTCTTTGCCTTTAAAAAACCTTTATTACTAAGGGTAAAGGGTTCACGGGATTACTACAAATTAACATAACACTAAGAGCTACATTTCTAAGCTGCCTATAGTCAAAACAAGCACACAGATAATGGAGAATCTCTCCTTCTTCTTGACCCCTAGAAAGGAAGTCACCTGAAACAAATGACCAATCTGTATCACAGTAGAAGCTACTTTTCCCGGGCTAATTCCCCATTGGCTCAGTGCCAGGTATCCCTTCCAGGTCAGTCTAAACAATAGCAAACTAGGAATACAAGTTAACCCTATAATGACTGAATCATCAGACCTTGTAAGCACATACATTTCCAACAGTGGAGTGCCCCAAGGGGCGGTGCTGAACAAGGGGAAAGGCTTCCCTCTCAGCCTTCTTGCTCTCTCCTCAGCATGAGGTCAAGGAAGAAGTGAGATTGCTCAGAGGAGAACAAGCTGGCTGTGGAGAAAGGGGAGTAAAACCACATCTCCCAGTGTGGCCAACTTGCTCTTTTCCTGGGTGGCTGCTGTGGTGGTTTTACTCCCTCTTCTCTACAACCATCCTGCTGTCCTCCTAGCAGTTGCCCCAGTGCTGAGATGAGAACTTAGAGGCTGCAGAGATGGGGAGAAGGCTGCTGGACAGGACTGGCCTTTCCATCCCTGAAATGAGACCCACAGTTCAGGAAGGATCACAGCTTACCTCTCCTCCAGCCCCTGCAGCAGTGGCTGTTTTGAGTTAGGAACAACTTTCCAACAACAAACCCTACTCACTTTCCTGGAATATGGGAAGGGTGCCACATTGGGGAAGAGCCACAGTCAGAGACCCACAAGCACTGCACTAGAGCTTTGGCTGGGTTGCTGCGTTCCCACCCCCCCACCCCCACACACACCATATGCTGGGAATCATAAAACAGCTGCTTACGAGTATGTAGCAGTATGACTAAGCTCACTGGTAATTCAATTTCTTTTACCCATTTTTTTATTTATTCATTTTAATGGCAAGCTCACCATTGTATATCAATGATTTTTACAAGCTGCGTCTAGAAAGCTGTTTGCAATCAATATAATCTTTCAGGCTATATTACCTGTCAGTCAAGAGGCCCAGAAGCTCCACAAGCTTTGATGTTTTGGATTCCCTGGAAAAAGGGGTTTATTGATTGCTAGTAAATCAAGAGAAAGCTTCTGTAAGGAAAATTTACAACTCTTTATTAAGTAGCCCCTTCGAAACGAAAGGCCAAGACTCTTTTAAATTGAACCTCAGTGATGCATCAATACTAGAGGAAGTAATATCCATTTATCTATTTATCAATTTATCCAGATTAATGATGGGAGAATATTTTATATATATATATATATAATGCCATATTTTAATCAAATGTCAAAGGGGTAAAAATGTCCCTTGAATTCTAGCAGTGTCATTCAATTCTCATAGGAAGTGTGCGTCTCCTGCTTTTTTCGGGTTCACATATCTAAATTCTTGCTGTCCGTATATGGGTTTTAACCATCCCAGCTTATAGAAGAGCCTTCTTTTTAGCCTGACGTTTTGAGAGGGCGCTATTCTAAAAGCCTTACTCTGAGCGTTTATATGGATGTGGAACGGATTCTATCCAAATTTTGGAGCATGTCTTATTCTTTTGTAAAAAAAATGGCAAGTGTTCAGATGCTCTATCATCATGTAGCAAGTAGGGACAGATATACAATAAGCAAACTTCAAGTGGCATTTTTTTTCTGAACTGTATCTCTTCATAGTACAGGTAAAAGGCTGTATTGTTTGAATATTGTCTGTCACTCACACACAGGCACAAACAATTGGAATGTCACCGTGAACAGTGCATTCTTCCACCATCCCATGCTATGTGCTGTGGTTTCTTTTTATGAGGGAACATTTCAACAATAACCTCCAGCAGTATAGTCAAAGAAAAGCCTTACTACTTGATTCTGTTGACTGTAGACACATCTTAATATTATGATCTTCCAGGGAGACATATTTCCAGTAGAGTAATTCTGACAATTTGTGAGCTGTGTATACATACTAGCAGAAGATGAGGAAAGCAAAGGAAATATTGTCCAGAAGAATTTGGAAGAAAGTAGTGGGTGTCACTATGGATTATCAGGCAGATGCTTTGCAGTTACACTAGAGGGGTGCTGGGGGACTATGCTGCTTAGGAAGCAGCTAATTTGGCTTTTTGAGATAAGACCAGCTTGGGACATCAGAAAGAGCAGTAGTCTTAGGTCTGAACTTTGATGATGGACTTGTATCATTAGCTGTACGGTACAGCAATACATCCTGATCCCTTTGACTGTTCCCAAGGACCAGAGTGTAGCCTGACACAACTTTTCTGTATTCCTTTGGCTGTCTGCTGGTAGTGATTCCACTAATTTTTTCCTCTACATTTTGGCTCATACATAAAGATTAGAAATACATATTAGAACAAGGGTGTCAAATTCATTTGTTAATGTGGGCTGGATCTGACATAAATGAGACCTTGTTGGGCCAGGCCATGTGTGTCATAAAATGTAATGCCAGGTAGTAGAGAGATAAACTATATAAAAGACACAGACAAACACAATTAAAGATTTTTTAAAAACTTTAAATAAAACATGCTTAAAACACTAGCAATCGTGCAATATTTTGTCTATTTAACAGTCTCTGATAACTGTCACCTCTGCTCTGAATTATTGCATCAAAACGTCTGTGCTGTAGCAATCTTGAGTATGCTGTTCAGGTGTGAATCTGTAAGCTCAGTTCAGTTTGATTTATTGCATATGGCCAATGGCTGTTACAAATACAATACAATATAATACAATGCAAGTTATAAAATGCAGACTAGAATCTGCATTAAAACTGCTTAAAATAATATAAGGTAATAATTATAACATACAAAATAAAATAAGGTTTGGGGTAAGGTTATTAAAAAGGACCTTAAATACTTTGACGTAGCCCTGGCTATTTAGCTGGAGAGGATTTAGTCAACTTGATGTGGATTTTCTTTGCCGCTAGGGCACAAGAGTGCAACCTTGTACGAATACTCTGGCTCCACTTCTGCAAGTAAAGTTAAAATTTTTCTGGATGTGGAGCAAGGGCCCAATTATCTAAGATTGTGCCAGGAAACTTCTTTCTTGGGAGTCAATAAAGTGGACAATCCAGGAGGTAATGACACAGAACTTCAGGAACTGAGCCACCACATATACAAAGGTGCTCAGTTGCTGGTGTTTTGGTATATCGGCCTTCAAGCACTGCTGTTTGCATAGTTTGGAAATGAAGAGATGTAAAGGCTGAACACAAGTTAATGAAAGAGATTTTAGTCAGATAATGTGCCCTGCAATGATCCACTTTAATCAGTTTAATCAGTTTATACCAAGGAGATGTTTTATTTCTTACTATAACTTCTCTATCTAGACCAGCATCATGTGTGTATATCTGCACCTTGCCATCGAAATCGGCCTGAAAGGATCCACGGACAACTTCCGGCAGATTGTACGTCTGGAGGACCATATTATACTTAGATTGCCAGTTAGGGTCTTTCAAGCTTTCAGAGAAACAACGGCTGGCAAGATTTCTGCTGGAGCCATTTTCAATCTGTGCCAATAGTTAAAAAAAACAATTATGAGTGCGAGTCCGAAGGGAGGGAAGACCCACTTCAGCCCTCAACAGCGCAGCTGGAGTGTTTGGGGGAAGTGCTAACAGCCTTTTTAGAAAAAGATGTTGAACTCTCTCCAAATTTATGATCAGGGATTCATTCCATCCCCAAACCTCAACACCATATAAAAGTTGGGTGATTAAATTACTTTGGAAAAGCTTTAGAGCTGGTTCTATCTGATATCCCCCTTTAATATGGTAAAATTAAGGACTGCCCCCATAACCCAAAGTGCTGTTGATTTTATAATGTCAGTATGTGCCTTCCAGGAAAGTGTGTCGCATAACGTAATACCCAGATATTTAAAGTTTCGGCTTTGGTCTATTGGAAATCCATCCATTGTCGAACTTGGTCTTTGAGTAGTTAATCTGTAGGTGCTCCTCCTTAGAGAAGGCGCTAAGCCTAGACAACGACCTTCTCAAGCCAGTGAGAGTTATGGACAGCAGGGCCATGTCATCAGCGTAAAGAAGAGCTCAGATCTTTCTTGGCCCAAGATGGGGAGGAAAAAGATCAGTGCCTGAAAGCCTCAAAATGATGTCATTAATATAAAGATTGAATTGGAGAGGAGCAAGGACACAGCCCTGCTTCACGCCTCTAACCACAGGAATGCTGTCGGTCAGGGATCCTGTAATACCCACTCTTATTTTAGGTGGGGTGTTGGTATATAATTCCCTGATCAAGTACAAGTGACGTTTGTTGGTATTATATTTGCCAGCTCAGCCCAGAGCCTGTCTCTGTCTATTGAATCAAAAGCGGCTGCAAGGTCCACAAAGGCCACATAAAGATGCTTTGTAGGCCCCTTTACGCTGTTAATGGCCAAACAATGCAGTGTCTGACAATGATTGATGGTACTTTGGCCCTTCCGAAAGCCAGCTTGCTCTGGAAAAATAACCTGATTGTCAGCTTCCCAGTCCTCTAATTTTCTCAATAGAAATTTGCTGTAAGGTTTTGCGGCTATATCCAGCAAACTGATAGGGTGATAATTATGAGGGTCTGATTTACTACCCTTTTTAAATATTGGCACAACAATGCTTTGTTTCCACCCAGTAGGGAATGAACCAGAAAGGTTAATCTGAGTGAACACCTTTGCTAGTATATGGGCTCACCAGTCAGGAAATTGCTTGAAAAGTTCCAGAGGAATCATGTCCTCTTCAGGTGCCTTCCCATTTGGAAGTGAATCAATAAGGCTTTTAATCTCAGCAATTGTGACTGGGGGCCACTGAGGTATATCTGGAGAACTGAGCTTCAGGGTTATTTGGCTGACGTTGCTAAGTTCATTGATGGTATTGCCAAAGACCTGGTTAAAATGTGAGAATCAGTCCTTGGTGCTAATTTAGGCATCCAAAAGGAGGGAAATATTCCCCATACCTAGAGACACCAAGTGCCAAAACCTAGCCTCATTTTTTTGACAAACTGCAAGGTCAAGTGCTTCCCATTGGGATCTAACAAATGCAAGCTTCTTTTCCTTCAGCAAAATTTTATAGGCTGATCTCAATGCCATTATTGGGCAGAGGGTATCCCCCCGTTAGTATAGCGTGCCTGCTGCAACTGTCTTGTCAACTTATTCCTGAATTGTCTACATTCCTGGTCAAACCATCCCCTTGAGGTAATATTCAAGGGGCTTGAGGTTTACTCTAGACCAAATAGGGCCTAAGAAGATTTGTTATATCTTCAAAATGTTTAATCACATTGGAATCTTCCATCATTATTTGTTGCCTCAGACACTAAATGTCTCCTCTCTTCATTATTTTGGCTATATCGAGGTGTAGTTGGCCAGACCACCTTATTCTCCTCTCTCCAACAAGTACACCATCAACGATGTTCAGAGATTGGCCGGGGGGGGGAGTTATTAAGAAATTTAGAATTAGACTAATTGGACTATGATCGCTCTCCAATCTGTCTACAACTGCAATGCAGAGCGTATGGGGCAGGAGGTTGGATGAAATTAAAATGTGGTCTATTGAGCTAGCGCCTCAAGAAGATAAATAGTTGTATGTCCCTTGGGAGGAGTCAAACCTGGTGCCATGTAGGCAATGGAGCTGATGGGTTGAGAACAGTTTTGACAGTTTGACTCCAGCATGATTGATGGTTGTATCCTTAGACCATCTGTCCAAGGAACTTGCTTCTAAGATAACCCTGTTTCTGGAACAATCCAAGACTGTGCAAACCAGCACCAATTCTGGCATTAAAATCACCATACAGAAGGACATGGGAATTGCGATACTGAATGTTCAAGGCTTCCAGAGTGGTGGAGAGCTTATTCCAGACACTATCTGGACTTTGTAAATTAGAAATTTTAGGAGGGAAGTCGACATTTACACAGAGAAGAGATCTGTCATGGATCCCACATATCCTCAGTACTTGATTCAAGTCCAGGGATTCACTTTCCAAAACCTGTATTTCAGCTGGTAGATCAATGGAAACCAAAATGGCGAGGCCCCCACTGGCACGCCCTTTACTGCAAAGTTTAGTTGCAGGGACAACAAATGGTCAGTATCCTTGGAGCGTTGCAGAATCATGTTCTGATATCTGTGGTAAGAAATTTTAGAAATATAGAAGCTTTGGGTATTAAAATGAACCAAATAGTTTATAAAATCCATGTATCTGTCTCTGTCTTTGCTAGCAAAACAGCAAACAGGCTTGGCCTGCTTCACTGAACCAAACCCCATGGTTCTTTGCAAACCCTTTGTTCCAGGCAAAGTACCCCTCTGTCTGTCACGTAGGCAGGCTCACACATTCCATTCTCAGGACCTGAATGAAATTAAATTACCATAGTTGTGCGACTCAATATCCTAGGCAATAAAATGTATTTAACAGGAAAGGCCATTTGGGCAGTGACAGACTTCAGTCCATAAGGCAAACCGACTCCTGAGATACAGGGATTCACACCCCCACTTCCATCTCAGAGATAACATCAAAGCATGGTCTATCTTCAATGTTGGGAACACCAGGAAAAACAATGACAGACATCCTCAAAGGACTGTCATTTAGAATTTAAGTGTTTTGGTCCTATAAACAAAATGTAACTTTTGGAATGTGAGAAACAATCTCCTGTCTGTAATCTCAACATCAAACGTCGATTTACAAATGTAATTTAATTATTGGGGGACCCTTTGATAATTTTATATAAATGCTGCTCAATTTCAACAGACCTTCGCTGGCTCTTGAAAAATCAGGAGAGGCATTACTCTCCAGAGGCTTTAGGAGTTCAGCCCGAAAGGCCTTTCATTTTCTGCATCCTTTGGGAGGGAAAGCTTTGCTTGCATGTTTTATTTTCTGTGTTTTCCCTATCAGCATTTAGGAAATAGGATTGTATTGTGTTGGCAGCTGGCTAGCCACTTGCCTGGTAAACCTTGATTGTTTTCTTAATAAAGGCTGCGGTCACACGTAACAGCCGGAGTGAGACGGAAAACAGCCGGAGTTTCCGGGCGCGATCTCACCAGCACATCTGGGAAGTGTAGCACTCCCGTGGCTCAACCAAGGCTTCCAGCCGAAACTGCGTGGCAAAAAACTAGTACCTTGGAGGTACTAGTTTCCGGAAACTGCGGGGCAAGGGCGGGCGTCTGATCGCGTTTCCGGTGGCATCCGGCGCCCGCCCATGTCCCCTTGCAAATAAGGTGGGGTTTTTTGTCCAAGTCTCTGTAGATGCGCATGCGCACCCAACGGAGCATGCGCATTTGTCATGTACACAAAAATAAAAAACAGTTTGCCGCGGCGCGCGCTTCTTCGTTGTGCGCCGGCTTGTCCTGTGATCAGCACCTCTCCCTTGCCATGGAACCTCCACGGTACCTCCACAGGAGGTCTGATCACGTAACTGCGCAGTAATTTGCCCCAGGGCAAACAGCCACGCTTCTCCTCTGCAGTTTCCTGCCCGTGTGACCGGGGCCCTAGATAAGTTTATTTTTAAGAAGAGACCTTTGCTTGAGTGTCTCTGCCAGCGTTTAGTGGTTTCCAAGCTTGCACCTTCGCCTCAGGGGACACATGAACCAAAGGAGAGTGTGGGTGAACGCATTCATAGACACGTGTAGTCACATTTCTCACAATATCCAAGTATCTGTAAGATGCAAACCTATTTTTGATTTATTGACATTTATTACAGAAATCTCATGCTCAGTGTTCCTAGGCTAGGACCCAGGGGAAAACATGAAATGACTGGGCATTGCAACCTTTTTTACATAAGTTGCTTCATGTCCTGGTCAAGAACATGAGAAGGCATCCTAACACAGACTGAGGGCCATGTATTTGTCTACAAAACTATACTCTTCCACAAAGAAATAACTACAACTTCCTACAAAGGGGGTAAACTTAGTCTGGACACACACTCTCAGTCTAATCCACCTCACTGCCACCTCACTGGCTTGTTGTTATTCCTCCTCTAAAATAGTTCACATTCCTTTCTTACTAAGAAAGACTGGATCATGAGGGCATGAATACAGTGAAAAGGGGGAGGGAACCCAGTTGCACCCAGGAGAGCCCTGGCATAAAGAGTCCCAATAAAACACACACACACACACACACTGTAGCAAGGCACACAAAAGCTCATACCTTGAACAAAACTTTGTTGGTCTTAAAGGTGCTTGGTATTTCTCCCATGCAATTGAGGCAGCCCAGCAAAGCAAACTCTCCCTCATTCCCTCCCTCCCTTTAGGGAGAAGCCTCAGCCAGGGGAAGGAAAGAAAGGCTGCCCTTTATCTCCTGCAGCCTGGCGAGGAAGCCAGCTCTGGCTGTTCCTTCCCTCCCCCTGGGAGGAGGAGGGGGAGGAGCCTCAGCCAGTTATTTGCCAGACTCTCTGAATCACACAGGAGAGCCTTGCCTGTTGTTCTCACCTGTGCGAATGAGAGAGACTGGTAAAGCACGCTGTAACATGATGGCAGCAGCAGAACTGCAAATGGAAGTAGGAAACAGCCAGGGTCTTGGGGGCCTGATTGGGACTCTCCGAGGGCCTGATCCAGCCCGTGGGCCACATGTTTGACACCCCTGCATTAGAATGTTCCACAGATAATATTTTTTGTAGATAAATCAATTTATTTGTGATGATTTAGAGCTGATTTATACATTAACTAGAATCATTAGTGTTTTTCACTTCCCCCTTGCTGGATAACATGGGTATCTGATAATTTTTAAACAATGGAATCATATTCAATGGGACAATCACACAGAAAACTCCCATGTCAGTGCCATCTTTTTGTGATATTTTCTTCTCATGAAATTTAGCAATCCAGGGATTACAAAATTGCATAAAATGCACCTAAAGGCATGGATACCACATTAAATCTTTGCTGATGGAAGAGATTTCTCTCAGCAGAGTGGGGTTTCCACACTGCCCCTTCCCACTACAGCCCAACATGATCCCCAAAATGTTGCTCCTGAGAGAATCAGAGGTCTGCAAAGCAAGGATAGTATACATTAATCCCTCTTTTTAATAGAAATCTTCCACAGGATCCAGCCCACAGGAAAGCTCATATGGTTCTATGCTGATCACGTGAATCAGGCCTTAGTGAACTGAATATGGAAACTGTGACTGAAGGAAATTCTCTGAAAGAACATCTAGGCGAAAAATCAGTAAATCTCTTTTTCTACCAAATTTGAATGCGCTAAAGTTTTTTTTTTTAAGCTATTTTTTACCTAGCTTCATTTTTGTCCTGTTCATTTTAGGAGACAATACCTTAGGTGGCAAATTTCCTGAAAAAATGTAGAAAGTATTTTGTGGTTAAAAAGTAACTCATTTTTTTTTTCTTATTTAAACAGCCCTACTTGTAAAAAATACTATTTTTAGCTCAGTTTTGTCATTCTTGTACTCTGAATATTTTTAAATGGCATCTAAAAGTGTTATATTTTTTATAATGGCCTAATTTTGCAGCAGTTGTTCCCTGGAACAAACAGAAACACTTTTACATAAGTTAGCAAATCAGGCTGTAGCATGAAGTTTGTTGCTTCTTTTTTTGAACATTTTTCAGTTCTGAAACACAGTGGAAATGATTATGTTGGAGCTGATAATATTACTCATTCATGCAAACATTTTCATTAGTTCTGCATTTGCATGCTTTGATGCATTGCCATTTCCCTTTCTTACAACTAAAATTGTTAGAACTAAATCCAGCAGATCATCCACATGTGATGAATTTGTTATATGCATCAGTTATTATAGGTAACAACACGATTTTTGTAACAAATTTCCACTGCATTTTGTCCAGCTTATTTTCTTTGATGTAAGTAGGGTTGGAATGTTTCATGTTGCTTGTCTCCACACCATTTACCGACAATGAGTTATTTTCATACAGCACTGTATCCGCAGTAGGATTGGACAATTTCATAATATCTTCTTCTCTGAACCCTCTGGAAACAATTATTGTCTTGTTCTGAGTTGCCTGGAGTTTGATTTGTTCAAAAGGGGAACTAGCAAGATCAGTCTGACTTGTCAAGGAGAGCCAAGAAATCTGGCCACAGTTGGTTGGGAGTGGAATAGTTCTGTCTTCAACAAATCTCTGAAAATGGATTAAGTTCTTTTGATCATTTGTGTCATGTTCCTACTTTGACAGATTTTTTTTGGCCTGTATCTGTCAAATGTGATGTCAATCCTGCTGAAATAGTATCTCCTATGAAAAACAGATTTCACAAAAAGTGCAGGACAAATGACAGGAAATGGTACTGCCAGGTTTCCCTAGTGCCACCACACATTCTTGGTAATCACTCACATGACATTAAGTAACTTCAAGTGTCCCCCGTAGAGAACGAAGGATATTTGCTTTTCAATACATCTGCATGGACTTATTTGTTTCGCTCCCGGGTTTCAATGAGTGATATTGCCAACTGGCATAACTTTAAGTGTTGGTACTATGAGGTTTTCCTGAATAAAAGCAATCAACTACTCTTGATCAGTAGTTCACCACTGACCAGAGACTCTCATCATTGTAGATACCGTGTTTCCCCGAAAATAAGACACTGTCTTATATTTATTTTTTCTCAAGAAGACACACTAGGGCTTATACCACAAATGCATAGAAATCCTGCTAGGGCTTATTTTTGGGGTAGGTATTATTTTCGGGGAAACAGGGTATATCCATCTGAAGGAGATGAAGATGAAAAAGAGACATGGCAGTCAGCAGACCTTTCCTCATCATTCTTACTTTCTGCCTGCAAAACCCTGGGCAGTGAGGTTTTTCTTCCAATGCTGAAGACAGGGACTGTTCCGCATTACGAGCTTGCCTCTAGTTCCCTGCACGTTCTCTTGTTCTGGGTCTGGTGCACAGGTTTCACATTAATTCTTTATCTTTGCAGCTAGTTATCTCCTGCCCTGCACCTGAAGTTCCGCATAACTTCCTGGTTGTTTCCACTCCCCCTTCCCATCATTCCTTTTTGTTCCGCCTCTTTAATTTTTTTATGTGCATGTGTGGCTGCGTTGTTATGCAACCACGTTGCCTAGCAATTTTGAAAAAACACCATGGGAGAATCCAAAGAACGTTGACAACATATAAATATGGTTATTAAAAATGGTTGTATTTGGTAAAATATTATGTGGTTTAAATGTTTGTATTTTATTAGTATGATGAATTCTATATTTTTATAGCTTGTAGTTCCTGAGGAAGGACCTGAAGTCTGAAACACTAATCAATACCTAGGAAAAGTGTTGGACATCTATTACAGACTTCATTGTGGACATCTATTCCAGACTTGATTGTTTTGAGAGATTGTTATTCTGGACTTTGTTCTTTCCCTTTGGGATATTATGGACTTGTGTATTTTCCTATGATGGATTACATGTATTGCATTACTTATTGTGTTGAAGTCTCTTTTTAATAGCTCTTGTGCGGGGTTTTTCAGGGCACAGTTGTTATTTATTGGTTTTCCTTGGTCATTGTTTACTGTGGACTGTATTATTGTTGTAGTTGTTGTTGACACATGTGATAGGGCAGCATTACGATTGGCTACTGAATGTCCCGCAATGATGTGATTTAAATTTTTAAAATGATTGATCCCCACCAGGATTCTCCATTTTGTGTCATGCCAATACCAAAGTTATAGCCATTCAGTTCTTCAAAATGAACAGTGTTCTTCAACACATTTAATTATAGACAAATTAATTCTTAAATATGATATTTTTATATAGGATTTAATTAACTATGGGTACCAGCAGATCCCAGGGAGACTGTGGAAACTGTGAACTGGTGCCTGGAGGCAGTTTTGGAATTGAAGGCTAACCAGCTGAAAATCTTGACTAAACGGAAGTGCTACTAGTATGTGTGTGTGGGGGGAGGCCTGACACAGGAAATGTGTTATCCCTTGTTTTGGAGGGCATTGCACTCCTCCTAAAGGAGCAGGTTCACAGCTTGGAAGTGCTCCTGGACCTGGGCCTCCTGTTGGATAAACAGTGGCAGTGGTGACCAGGGGTGGTGGCCAGGGGTGCCTTTCACTAGTTTCAGCTGGTGAGCCAACTGCAGCCATTCCTGGGTAGAAAAGATCTTGCCACTACAGTACATGCCCTGGTAATATCTAGAATAGATTACTGCAATGCACTTGAAAACTATTTGGATGCTGCAGTTAGTACAGAATGCTGCCGTTAAAGGGTTGACTGGACTGGGTCAAATTGTAGCCCAGAGGCAGTGCCTTACTCTAGGGTAGCTCCGATAGCAGGGCACCCCACTTCTAACCTGAACCAGAGACCCACAAACTCAGGCCAAGGAAAATACTCCTGGTTCTGAAACACAGAGCACGCCATAGCTCTGCAAAAAGGCTCTCCATTTTCAGGTGGCATAAGGCAGCCCTCAACGTAAACCTCCAGTCTTCTCTCCCACCCAGAAAGGTATACATATGAAACAATGGGTTCCACCAGGTAAAGTATCTGCATTTTCATTAAGCTATTCAGTAGCCACCTGGCGAACAGCCCTTCTGTCTCCGGAACGTCACCCAGCCCTTTTGTGTGCACCTATGTCTGTATAAGAATCCTTTGTCTTCACAACTGTCTTTCCTTCTCCTTCCCTCAGGATACCGAGATAAACCAATCGTACATTCAAATGCTTAGCGATCCTTCCTAATGCGAATTAGGGACTCATCTCCCACCTTTTGTCTATACTTGGGAATCTATTCAATCTGCCTTGGCAGAACCATTAGTAATCATCAAACTCATTTAGCCATCTCCAGTAATCCCATCATAGCTATTGTTAATCCAGATTCTGCCCCTCTGGGACCTCATTGGTCACACCTAGGTCTGGCTCCTCCTGATGCTGCACACTCTGAGACCCATGATTGGCCCAGGTAATCTTTTGTCTTCACCTGAGACACACCACTCAAGACCTCCTATTGGTCAGTATTGTTCTCCAACGTCAACACCTGTCCACGCACACCCACCCACTCTCTCTTTTTCTTTCTCTGGGGCCTTCCCATAGTATATAATGCTGGCTGTTGGCGCTTTTCTCTTCATGGACTTCTGGACATCTGGACTGATAGTATTACCCTCTAACTGACCCCTCTATTCACTATCAATCACCTCTGCTTTCTTAGTTCTGTATTGCTTGCTCTTTTTAAATGCTTAGTGTGCTTGTAATTAGGGAAACTTTTAAACAAAAACTATTCAATTTACTCTTCAAAGCTGGAGTCTTCCTACTGTACCGGACCATGTTATACAACAGGTGTGCAATCCCTGTACCCCTCTGGTCTACCCTGCCACATAGCTAATTTCCACAAATAACAAGGCAGGCCATTGGTGGTAACAACAGGGATCACATCACTCCAATTTGCTTCTGGACTCAATTCAAAGTGCTGGTAATGACCTTTAAAGCCCTGTATGGCCTGGGAACAACATAACTTAAGGAACATCTTCTCCCATATGAACCTACCCATTCACTCCAGTCACCTTTTGAGACTCCTGCCATCTGAGGCTAGATGGATGGTGACCCAAGAAAGGGCTTTCTCAACCTGGTATTTCTGGCCACTGTGTGACAGTGTTGGACTGGATGGGCCATTGGCCTGATCCAACATTGGCTTCTCTTATGTTCTTATGTCTTCTACCAGCAGATGGAGACTTTTTTGTTTCATTTGTCATACCTCCAATAACTGATCAATATTGACAGTTAACTATAGATCATGAAGTACATTGTTGTCAGTATGCTGATTGAAGTTTCATTCTTGAAAGAGTCCCATGATTGACTGGATCAGAGTGCATACAACAGAGTTATTTAGGATGGATGATCCTAGTTCCAGTGGAATTGCCTATTTTGAATAGGTTCACATACTTCCTCAGAAGAATCAGATTACACTTTTATATGCTCCTGAATCCAGGTCCTTAGAATGCTAGTAACAGCCAGTAGTCAGGGGCACATTTTAACAGCTCCAGTTGATTCTCCAGGTTACAGATTTGTCCATTTTGATGTATGACATAATAACTTCCCAACTGGACTCTCTATAAAGTTATTGACATGAAAGTGTTGAAGGTAGTTCAAAAGTTTCACTTTGTCTGGAATGCAGCAACCAAAATGACTCATACGGGTAGCTACAGCAAACACAAAACTCTGACACTATGTGAGCTGCACTGGCTATCCCTTTGCGTCCATGTTAAATTCAAATAATTGATGCTTACCTTTAAAGCCTTCTAGTACCAGGATACCTGAGGGAGTATCTCTGCATTATCAAGTACTGAGAATTATTCCCTACCCATCAAGTACTGAGAATCATTTGTTCATCCCACCATCCACAAGAATGGCAGGTACTTGACAGTAAGCAGTCTGTAGTGCTTCTAGTGACCCCAAATTTGTTAATCAGGTGCCTGCAGTACTGCACCAGATCTAAGAATGTGGCCTTCATAAATGGGCTTTAGACAGCTCTACCATAATTAATATGTTTGGGGCTTTTATATGCTTATGGAAACCCTCTAAATTAATGATTTTCAAAACCCTATCGTTCAGGTCTTGCAAACTGAGGGTCATGGCCTCCTTGACTGAGTCAATCCATCTCATGTTGGAGCTTCCTGTTTTCCTATTGCCTTCTACTTTTCCTAACATTATTGTCTTTTCTAGTGACTCTTGTCTACTCATAATGCGACCAAAACACAATAGCCTCAGTTTAATCATTTTAGCTTCTGGGGACAGATCAGGTTTGATTTGATCTACAGCCCACTTATTTGTCCTTTTCATGGTCCATGTTATCTGTAAAGTTCTCCATCAACACCACATTTGACATGAATCAACTGTCTTCCTCTCAGCTTTCTTTCACTGGCCAATTTTCACACTTGTATACAGTAATGGGGAATACTATGGTATGAATTTGCTTGATCTTGGTCACCAGCGACATATAGAATCTTTTCTAGCTCCTTCACGGCTGCCCTTCCCAGTTTCAATCTTCTGATTTCTTGGTTGCAGTCTCCCTTTTGGTTGATGACAGAGCCAAGTAATAGAAAATCTTGAACAGTTTCCATTTGTAAGGTGATGCACTTTGGGACAAAATATCCCAACTTCAAGCACAGGCTAATTGGGTCTGAACTTGCTGAGACTGAGAGGGAAAAAGATCTTGGGGAAAGAGGAGGAGGAGGAGGAGGAAGATTTATACTCCACTCTTCACTTAGAGTCTCAGAGCAGCTTACAATTGCCTTCCCTTCCTCTCCCCACAAGAGACACCCTGTGAGGTAGGTGGGGATGAGAGAGCTCTGAGAAAACTGCTCTTGAGAGAAGAACTCAAAGAAAACTGTGACTGACCCAAGGATTGGGGAATCAAACCCAGTTCTCCAGATTAGAATCCACTGCTCTTAAACACTACACCAAACTGGATAGCTCAATGAAAGTGTCAACTCAGTGTGCTGCAGTGGTAAGAAAGGCAAACTAGGTTACTAGGTTATGAGGAAATTATATTTGCTAGCACTTTATTATATTTCTGGTTTTAACATTGTCATTTATATTAACTGATATTGTGATTTTACGTGTATTGTTCAAATTTTATTCTGTTTGTAAGCCGCCCTGAGCCGGCCTTGGCCGGGAGGGCGGGATAAAAATCTAATAAATAAAATAAAATAAAATAAAAACAGCCAATACTGTAATGCCCCTGTATAGATCTATGGTGCAGCCTCACTTGGAATACTGTGTACAGTTCTGGTCACTTTATCTCAAAAAGGACATTGCAGAGCTGGGAAAAGTACAGAGGAGGGCAACCAAGAAGATTAGGGGGCTGGAGCACCTTCCCTATGAGGAAAGTCTGGAGACTTATCAGTTTATAAAAGAAACAACTAAGGGGAACATGACAGAGGTTCATAAAATTATGCATGGGGTAGAGAGAGTTGACAAAGTGAAATATTTCTTCATCTCCCAAAATATTAAACTCTAGGGCATCCAATGAAACTGATGAGTAGTAGGTTCAGGATGTACAAAAGGAGATACTATTTTACACAGGGAGTGATTAAAATGTGGAATTCGCTGCCAGAGTATGTAATGATGGCCACAGGAATAAACAGCTTCAAAAGGGGATCAGATAGATTCATGGAGGATAAGTCTATTAATGGCTACTATGGTGGCTGAGGGGAACCTCAGCCTCTGAATCCTAGAGCCAGGAGGCAATATCAGCGGAAGGCCTCAGCCTCTATGCCCTGTTGCTGGATGTCCAGAAGAACTGTGTGAGATAGGATGCTGGACTAGATGGCAGGGTTGCCAGCCCCCAGGTCTGGACGGGGGTCCCCCCACTTCTGGGGGCTTCAATCTGCCCCTGGCTAGCTGGCTGGTGGGGGAAGCCCCATCCCCAAGCACTGCCCTCAAGAGTGACCACCTGCCTGGCCACTTCTCTCTCTCCCCTCCTGCCCAATTTAAAGGGCATCAGCTGATCAGCGGGGACCACGTAGCCTGCCAACCAGCTGGAGGGCCCTTTAAATCTAGTAGGATGGAGGAAGAGGGATGGTCGCAGGCAGCATGCTTATTTCTAAAGGGTCTTTTTGTGAGCAGGGTGGGGGTCACAGCATGCAGGGCTGGTGGAAATCAGCCCCACACACCATGGCCCCCACCTCGGTCACAAAAGGACCCTTTAAAGGTTTTTTTTTATTTTTGCAAGCCGAGCATGTGGCCTGCAACCGCCTCTCTCCCTCCCTCCTGCTAGATTTAAAGGACCCTCCAGCTGGTTGGCGGGCCACGTGGTCCCCGCCAATCAGCTGAACCCCTTTAAATCGGGCAGGAGGGAAGAGAGAGGGGTGGCTGGGGGCTCTTGGGGTCAGGGCTTGGAGGCATCCCTGTCCACCCCTGGAATGCCCCCATATCCCCCTGCCAGAGCAACGAGGGGACCTGTCAATCCTACTAGATGGACTATTGGTCTGATCCAGCAGGGCTCTTATGTTCTTCATCATCAACCTTAAAGTTGTGTAATTCCTCAGTGGTCATTACTTTTGTCTTCTTGATGTTCAGCTGTCATCCTGCTTTGGCACTTTCTGCTTTTACCTTCATCAAGAATCGTTACAAGTCTTCACTGTTTTCTGCCAGCAATTTGGTATCATCTGCATATCTCAAATGGTTAACGTTCCTTCCACCAATTTTCACTCCTCCTTCATCTAAATCAAGTCCAGTTTTCCTTATGATACAGTCTGCATATAGATTGAACAGATAGAGACATAACATATACCCTTATCGGACACCTTTGTCAACAGGAAACCATTCTGTTTCTCCATAGTCTGTCTTAAAAGTAGCCTCTTGTCCTGAGTACAGGTTGCATATCAAAACAATCAGATGTTGTTCTGGTTTTGGTGACTTGCTGGCAGGTGCACTCCATCATGCTCTGATAAGAGTGGCCCATAATCATGGCAGACGGGAGGGGTCCCAGATGATTCTGGGGGCCCCCAGAACCCTCGGAGGGGGCTTGTAGCCTGGGGCATGAGGGGTGCCTCTTCCGAGGCAATGGCCAAGGAATCAAGGCTCCTGTTTGCCCCGATAGGTCCCGCCGCCACAAGACCAGTAATGGAGGTAGAGGTGCATGCTGGACCGAGTGAGCAAGTGATCTAACGTCTAGAAGCTTCCCCTACCTTTGGAAGTAAAGCATGGAATGAAGTGTGAGTGTGCATATTTTTAAAACTAGCTAAGCACCCAAGCGGACAATTGCACCAAAGCCCCAAGTCGATGCAGCGGGGGGGGGGGTAATCCCACCCTGGAAAAAGTTACTGTGAGAGCGAATATGAGGGGAAGAGTGACAGTTCTGATTGAAAAGCATTAATCCAGCTGAGTAGTGTGCGGAATAGTAGAAAGCGTATGACTTGACAGGCTTTCAGAGACTTAAAATAACTTTTTTTTCTGTGTAAACAATGTTGCAACGGGCTGATAAAATGGTGGTTAGGAGTAGACCTTCTACAGGAACCGCCAACTCAGTGATGCCGACCCTCAGACCGGAAGCAACCACTGACTTCCCTAATATGCTAGTCATAGCATTGCACCCTTTGCTGGGCCAGATGACTAACCTCAACAATAATTTTGACATTCTCCAAAAACAATTGAAAGAAACTAGTACGAGAACAGAAGAAACAGTTAAAACACTGAAAAAAGTTGATGTTAAGACAAATGCGATAAGTCAGAGACCGGAGGTCATGGAAAAAGAGAGGACCTCTGATAAAGAACAGCTGCTACAGCTACAAATGGAAAAGTCATCATATGTACTGAGATTTCAGGGTATCCCAGAGCAAAAAGGGGAGAATTTGAAAGAGGTTTTAAGCGAAGCTTTGGCTCCAGTGGCAGATCTTAAAGCGGAATTTCTACAAAACGATATGGATATGGTGTATCGAACATATTCAGACTTAATTAAGAAAAATAAACTGCCCAGCAAAGTATTTAAGTTCTCCAAGAGATCAACAAGAGATATAATATTGAAAGTGACTAATGGGATAACCCTAAAAATCAAAGGTGAAGAAATTAGAGTTCTAAAAGACATTTCATTTGAGATAAGAAAAAGGAGGAAACAGTACAAAAACCTGACATCCTTTTAACAGAAAAACTCCACTCCTTACAGATGGATAACTCCAGAAGGACTTATCTTCAACTACAAAGAGAAAAAAGAAAAGCTTGACTCTGTCACAAAAACAAAGGCATTTTTGAAACAGCACCAAACAACAGCGAAAGGAAAAGGAAAAGCAGAGGATAACAACACAACAGAAGAAAACAGTGAACATGGATCGGGAAGTAGTGGTAGTACCTCGGGTAGCCCCTCAGAAGATTCAGAACCTGACAAAGGAGAGAGAGCTCCGGAACTTCTTAAAGTCAGAGTGACTTATGATAAAAACAAGCACAGAGGAAAAAAATATGATAAATAGCTTAATACTGAAAGCCTGCTTTCTTTTTACCATTATATAAAACACTAGTATGCACTTATTCTGGCTAATCATGTTTGTACTAGTTTGATCTTGAAATAATAATTACTAATCTTCATTCTTAAATCTTAAATGTGGGGAAAACATCAAGACTTGGGTACAATTTATGTACAATTACTGTAATATGATCCTTGCCTAGCTAGACTTTCCCCTATTCCCTACCCTCTGTAGTTTGTATTGTAAAAGCAATACAAAAATTATATATAAAAAACCCAATCAGATGTCGTGGCCAGAGCCGGCCCGAGGCTGCAGATGCCAACCTCCCGGTGGGGCCTGGAGACTGCCCCACTGGGAACCCAGCGACAGGGAGGCCGGGCACTCGGGCGGCGGCGGTGGCAGCAGCTCCAGCGGCAGATAAGGAGCGCTGCCAAAAGGGGGTAAAGGGCTGCACGGTCCCGGGGTGCGCCAAGGCGGAGGGCTGGCTGGCTGGCTCAGGCGCCGGCAGAAAGAAA
>NW_015173191.1:36653-80297 GCF_001447785.1 Gekko japonicus | reverse complement strand
GGGGGGGGATGTGTGAATCAGCCAGCCAGCCCTCCACCTCGATGCGCCCTGGGACTACGCGGCCCTTTATCCCCTCTTGGCAGCGCTCCTTACCTGCTGCTGGAGCTGCTGCCGCTGCCACCAACCGAGTGTCCGCGGTGGGAGGAGGTAGGTGGGCAAGGGGGTAAAGGGCTGTGTGGTCCCAGAGCAGAGGGCTGGCTGGCTCAGGCGTCGGCAGCAGGGCGCGCTTACCTTCTGCCTGGTGGTGCCTGCAGCAGCTCCGGTGGCCTTGGCTACCCTGGCAGGTGGCGGCAAGTGCAGCCCTGGCGTGGGCTCCCCTCTTCATGCGCCCACTCTGCCGGCGCCACTCCCCGCCGGCCATGGGTCGCTGGAGAGGGTCCGGGCGGGCAGGCAGGTGGGAGGGATGCGGAGGGGAGCTTCGGGCGGGCAGGCAGGCGGGAGGGATGCGGAGGGGAGCCTCGGGGATCAATGCTGGCTTTTGGCGGGGGGAGGCGAACTTCGGCGCCCCCATCCAGGGCCTGCTGCCCCATCCAGGGCCTCCCACTCTAGAGTGCCTAGTTGGCCTAGCGGGAGAGCCGACCCTGGTTGTGGCACACCCATTTCTTTTAAAACCAACCATAGCTTTTCATGATCCACACAAGTTTGCTTTAATTTATGAAACAAAAGCTGAGCCAGTTTGGTGTAGTGGTTAAGTGCATAGACCAATACTCTCTCTAAGCTGTGGAGTCTTGTGAGCAAAAATTCTACTTTGTGAGTTACTGACGTTAAAGTTGTGAGTGAGCGATTTGGCTACTGCATAAATTAGTTTGCTCTAGAGCCATCCTTCCTGCACTAACACAAAAATGTGTGAGCTGGATGCTAAAAAAACTGAGCTAGCTCACACTAACTCAGAGGGAACACTGGCGCAGACTCTAATCTGGGAGAACCGGGTCTCATTCCCCACTTCTCCACTTGCAGCTGCTGGATGACCTTAGGCAAGCCATAGTTCTCTCAGAGCTGTTCTTGAAAGAGCTCTCTCAGCCCCACCTACCTTACAGGGTGTCTGTTGTGGGAAAGGGAAGGCAAAGGAGTATGTAAGCCACTCTGAGACTCCAAGTGAAAGGCGGGGTATAACTCCAATCCCCTCTTCTTCTTTTCTTCTGAAATTCTCTCATATGCTCCAGTAACCAACATAATTTTTTTGCAATACGACTTCTAGTGCCTCTTCCTTTTCTGAATCCATCTCGAACATGTGCCATTTCTTATTCCATATATGGTAATAGTCTTTATTGTAAGATTTTGAGTGTCATTTTACTCGCATGAGAAATTAATGCAATGGTCTGATAGTTGCTGCTGTCTTTAATGTCTTCTTTTTTGAAGTGGAATGTAGATTGAACATTTCCAGTTTGTGGGCCATTTTTATTGAGGTTTTATTGGTTATTATGCAAGCTTCTGCTCATTATGTTCTCCATTGAAATTTTGATGTTGTTGAATCAGTTTGTGGCTTTAATCACAGGGCTGAGAACCACTGATTTATATCCTATGCTATGCAAGTGCAATAGTGCCCAAAGAAGGAACATTTCCAACAAAGCCTTTCTTGTTACTGCCAGTTCTGCTTGCTTCTGAGGATCAGTGGACCCCTCGTAACAGCATGAGGTATAAAACAGGGATCTGAAGTGGGAGAACAGAATTGGCAAACACTGATCTCTTCATCTTAGTGCCTTCCATAAATTAAAAACACAGTAAGAATCTAAGACAAGATGTTACACTGGTTGTCATTTTTTCAGGTAAGTAAAAAATTCTTTGGCAATGATAAGGTTGCTTAGTTGGTACTAATATAACTTCTCAGTAGTGTTGGACTAGCTACACACAAATGCCTATGAAGGGTGCTGAGATGTTCACTGGCTGCAGGCTAATTACATGCCTCCTGATGTTGCTGAGCTGTTGATATACAGTCTACTAAAGCATTTGATGTATGGTATATTCTTTCGGGAATTTGCTTCATTCTGCTGTGCTGATGAACTGTACTTGATGTTGTTATTTTCTTGCTTGAAATATGCATTCACATCTGTACATAGCAATCCACGCAATACAAATCAAATGAACTGGAGAGAACTGGCACAGGGAGAAGTGGCTCCAAGTCCTTGCTTAAGCACAGAGCTTATTAGAGAAACAGTATAATTATAAATGCAGTATGATTGAACACTGCTACCCAAATAAGCTAATATCAAGACTGAACTGCCTACAAATGACTTTCAGATACACTGCTGGTATTGAAATGATTATGGAACAGTGCTTGTGAAGGAGAACTTTCTGATGCCTTATGTCTTGTGTTGATTAGTAGCGAGGTAGGCAATTTGAATTTCTTGTGTTTTAGTCCCAGCCTCCATGAATTTACTTGAAAACAAGCCAAGTGTGTTAAATACAGTTTACTCACAAGTAAGTATATATTAGAATTTCAGTCTTAGGCATCAAAATGTCTTTACCCTGCCAACAAATGAAAACAAATTCCTTCCACAAGTTATTTTGTTCCCAAGTAATGTTCAGTCAGACTGAGTTTACAACTGTCTGCTTTCCCAGTAAATTCTACAACTAAGCAGGGGATATGACCCATGGCCTATGTCTATCTCCCATTATGCTTTCATGCTTTGCATCAGACTCCTCACCTGGTCTCACGGCAGAGCCATTTTTGCATGTGATCCAGGCACATCAGTTCCATGTAGTGTTTTCGTCCGTGTCTAGTACTAAATGTTGGCCTGAACAGGAATTACTTCAATACTGATGTTCTGCCATCACTTACGACATGTTTATAAGTGACTCTACAATAGTTGAATGTACTGTCTCTCCAGATCAAATGAAAAAGATATGTAAACTAAGAACATAGAGTCAGTTTTAAAGTCACACACATCTACTTTGTCTTAGCAATATTCCAAAGACATTAATTCTGGAGTAAAAGGTATTTGGAAGGATTACTCTCCTTTAAAACAATCAGACATGGAGATTTAATGCCTTCCAGATCCTTGCCTCAGGTATTTCAAAGGGATGCAAAGGGCAGATTCACAGGAGCAAGAAAACTAGACAAAGCTCATATGGGAGCAGTGCGCATGAATAACCTGCCAGTCATAGTTTGATGAAGAAGAGATTCACAGGAGCAAGAAAACTAGACAAAGCTCATATGGGGATGAACAGTTGGAATAACCTGCCAGTCATAGTTTGATGAAGAAGATGCCAACCTGAGATGGCAGGGGTAAGGTGTAATTCAGGCCCAGAAATGCTGATTCTTCAGATGGAGAAAGATATGAGAGTACACATGCAAAAACTGAGGAGAAAAAGAAGTCCTTTACACACCCAGATTTTGAGCCAGTGGGTGTTCTAAGAGGTGTTGGAAGGGCAGTCTTTTCTTCCTAGGGTCAACAAACCTACCTTTTCCACAATAATGGATATATACCACATATTTATATACAAAATATCTTCACATCTGACAAGAGGATCATGTATTTTGTGAGTTAACTTATATCACCAGACCCAAGTTATAAAGTGGGAATTGGCCATTAGTTTCAGTTTTAACATTTTGGCTTACATTCCAGAAGACATCTGAAAATTAGTCATATATTTCTGCAAATTGGCAATTCATGCTGTTGCTTGTCATATGGAATGTGTTACAACCCTTCTGTTTCCAAGTATAATCTTGGTAGAAGTAGGCAGATAATATGGATAGCTGCTTTGGTTTGTTGTCTGGGATCTTTAAGGGACTTTCTTGACCAGTTCATCCTAGCATAATGTAGCTATTTATTTGTGAGCAGAATTATTCTCGCCCCCAAACCAAAGGATCTCTGAATCTATTTGTCTGATGTAAGTGAAACACCGCACAATACCTTGGAATAGATTTATTGTTATGGTCTAGAAGCAAATATAAAATCAGTGTTTCCTCCTGAACATCTGCTTAGTTTAAGAATAATTACTCAGTTCTTAAAATGTGTAGACAGCAAAGGCCCAGTCAGGAGGATGAGGGTCATAACATTAAAACTGAAGAGAAAGCAACATTTTTGTGGAATTTTGCTTTGTGTTTCACTGAAGCTATAAATTTAACTAGTGCTAAACTTCACCAAATCCATAAATACTTGATGGGTCACAGAGAATCCAAACTTTAATTGCAAGGTCAAAACAGATGGAAAACATACCACATTTAGTCCCATTCTATTCAGCCCCATCCTATCTACTTTGTTTTTGACTGGTACATAGTTTTAGAAATCCCCATAACAATTACATTTTCAACACCCAAATGGAATTTCCAGCTAGTGGAGATTTGTGTTGATGATTTGTGTATGCCAGAACAACTTCAGTACACTACAATATTGTCAAGGTAGGGGCGAAAATGTAATATAAGTTTCAGAAAGCTCATACCTTGAATAAAACTTTGTTGGTCTTAAAGGTGCCACTAGACTCAAACTTTTGTTTTCCTTTGTGGGAGGAGCACCAAAGGCCTCATCTAGGGTTGCTAACTCCAGGTTGTTAAACACCTGGAGATTTGGGAGGCACAGCCTGGGGAGGGTGGGGTTTAGGGAAGGGAGGTCTGTCCACCCTCCAAAGTGGCCAGTTACTCCAGGGGAACTGATCTCCGTAGTCCCCAGCTTGTTCCTCAAAGGACACTTTTCTTGGATTTTCCCATGTAACACAAGATCGGACAGACGCGAGAATCCAGACTGTATCCAATCTCTGTAAGCATCTGGCCCTTGTGCTGGTGGGAACCACAATTGATTCACAAAGGTAGAGAGTGGAGAAATGTCCGGGATCAGCTGTTTTCTACTACAATTCCAAACCCTCAGCATTGTTGTTAGACAGGAGTTTTCCCGAGAAGTTTTCAGTCGACGTGCAGATGGCATCCAGCACACTTCCTGGAGGTTATAAGGTGCCACGAAGCACTGTTCCATATGGCACCATAAAGGCTGAGACTCTTGTTGAACTTGTCCCGCTGCTGTGAGAATGGCAGTCTGATAATAAACACGCAGAAGAGGGAAGTCCAGCCCCCCCATTGAAGCTTGTTTCGTCAAGATATTTGCATTAATCCGAGGTTTTTTCCCCTCCCAATACCGAAAGGACTTTTCCAGAATTTCCAGAATACATAGCCAAAAGGACTTTTCAGGAATATGTATTGGGATTGTTCGGAGAAGGAATAGAAACCTGGGCAGGATGAAACTCTTGATCAGATGAAGTCTGTCGGGTAAGGAGAAGTTGAACAATCCCCATTCATTGAGTTGCATCTTAACAGATTCATGAAGCTTGTCGTAATTATAGTGAAGGAGGTCTTTGAGCTCTCTTGGAAACTTGACCCCAAGTGTTGCCATGTCTCTCTAATCCACTTGAATGGGAACATCCTTGTTATTTGTTTCTTCAGCGCATTAGTCATCCAAACCGAGTACATTTCTGATTTGGACGGATTGATACGCAGGCTCGATGCTCTCCCAAAATCCACTAAAATGTGTTCTATATGAGGTAAATAAAGAATTGGGTTGGAAATATACAAGGTCAAATCATCTGCATATAAATTGACTTTATATTCGCATCCTCCTATATCAATTCCCAAGAAATCTTTGCATTGCCGCAGTTCTTCCGCCAGCGGTTCTATCACCAACACAAACAGCAGGGGAGATAGCAAGCAGCCTTGCCGTGTGCCTCTCGTGGGGGGAAATGGGTATTAAGAGAAGCCATTCACTTGCATCCTTGAAATAGGCTTCGCATACAATGCTTTCATAGCCTTCAAGAAATTGCCCCGGAATCCCGTTTTATGTAGGGTCGCACTCATAAAGGGTATTTCCATCGAGTCAAAGGCTTTGGTGAAGTCCAGAGCCAGGATTACCGAGTCGATCTTTCTCTTCTGGCCATAGAGTATGACATTAAAAGTCCTCCTCACATTTTCTGGTAATTGTCTTCCAGAGATGAACCTGTTTGATCTTCCTTGACATAATCAGCGATGAAGGATTTAAGTCTGTTTGCTAAAATAGATGTGAAAAATTTTGTGTCATGGTTGAGTAAGGCAATAGGCCAATAAGAGGAAGGGTCTGTGGGGTCCTTATTGTCCTTTGGTAAAACCACTATGTTAGAGTCTGTCCATGAGGGTGGAATTTCGCCCGTTTCCATAACCTCATTACACGTGCTCAGCAGATATTCCGCTAGCGAAGAGTTGAATGCCTTATAAAATTGTGAAGGAATCCCGTCAGGGCCCGTCGATTTGTTTGTATTTGACGCTTTAATTGTGTTAAGAAGTTATTGCAAAGAAATAGGCTGCTCCATGAAAGTTGCATGTTCTTCTGAAAGTCGCTTAGAGACTCAAGAAGCAGCCAAAAATGAATTGATATCCTCCATACGCAGTTTCTCTGACTGGTAGAGATTATCAAAGAAATCAGCAAAAGAGTCAGCAATTTCCTTCGAGGAGAAATGTGGTAAACCATCAATGCCCTTCAGGGCGCCAATGAAGGAGGCCTGTCTCCTATTGTTAACTCTCCATTTGAGTAATCTAACATTTTTTGAAGACTTTATCCAGATCCGTTGTTTAAGAAATAGTAGATTCTTCTGAATCTGATTAACATCTAACACCTCAAGTGTCTTGCGTTCAGCCAGCAGCCTTTGAAACACTTTCTTCCCGCCTGTCCTCTTGTGTTCCATTTCCAGATCTTTGATACGTATTAGCAAATCTGCTCTAGCCCAGTCTTTTTCCTTCCTCAGTGAGCAGTGATCGCGATCATGGATCCTCGCAGTACCGCCTTCATAGAGTCCCAAAGGACCATGGTGGAGATCCCCGGGGTGGAATTTTCCTTGAAAAAGTTGCAAATATCCCTCTTCAGCGATTCACACACCGTTTCTTTCAATAAAATGTTCCTGTCCATCGTCCAGCTTCTGTCCTTCTTCGAAATAGCTTCCGTGTTTACCACACACTCCAGCCATGCGTGATCTGTCAGATATCATGGGTTGATATTGGCAGAAGAGACACATGATAGGAGATTTCGCGATGTCAAGACATAATCTATCCTCGTGAAGACATTATATCTTGCTGAGAAATACGTATAATCCCTTGTCATCTAACCTGAAGGAGGGTTCCTCAGCTTGGAGGAACACTTCAGACTTTACTAAGCATAGTGGTAGGATACAGGTCTCTGTTTATTTCTGGAATAACAATTGTGGGTTTTTTAAATATTCATGTTAATATGTATGGGATATTCTGATATGTCTATTTGTTTTAAATTCTCTTCTTCTATTTGTTTTAAATTGTTTTTCTGGCCATTTAGTAACAAAAGTGGCTTGCTTATGCATATTCTCTCATTAGGCCAGGCGTCCTCCTTGCTTAACTGATGACTTGCAGGTATAACTGAGTAGATTATGCACCTAATTACATGAGTAGATTATGCACCTAATTACATGAATAAAGGTTTTTAATCACAACCTCTGACTATTCAGCTGTGAATCAACCAGGATTCTAAACCAGAACTAAACCATGGTTTGGAATCCTAGTTTTGTAGGCAAGAGAACAAACTACATATTGTTTTATCGGATTCCACCATTATGACAGTGCTTTGTTGAGTACCATGAATCTGCAGTATCTGAGCTGCTCATAAGGAGAGGAGGAATGCAAGAATTTAAGGGTTCCCAAGGCATGTTTTGATAATAATTTTGTATATCTGAATGGAGACTATAGGTTCAGGTGATTTTTTCATATCAGGAACATACTTGGATGTGCTATCTAGGATATCAGCAAAAGGAATTTGCGAAAGAGATTGCTGGCTCTCCTGTCTGTGCTGGTCCAAAATTTTATTGAAGAGGTGTAGTTCCAGGTGAACCCATGCTAACAGCCAGGAAATCATAATTTGTTGAGTGGATGTGAATCAAAGAGGGAAAACAGTAGCCTGGGTATATCTCATGCATTGTCTGAATATGAGTTCCCGAATACCCTTTGATGGGGAGTGGTGAATTTCAAAAGAATCATCCTTTCCACCTCTATATTAACAGTGTATCAAAGCAAGATGAATAAAAGGAGGGGAAGAAAGTAGATAGAAATTATTTTTGGATCTTTTTTTTCCTTTGAAAATTCAGGTGAAGTTAATTAGATGCAATAGTAGCAGTGTCTGATCTGTAGCAGTTTCTCTTTCATCTTACCTCTCCATTAAAAATAAATGTATTCTCATTTCTTATTTGGAGAAAAAGAATTGGGAGAGGAGTGGTGGTGGGGGAGTGATGTGTAATCCATGCACCTGCATCCTGCAGTTTCCAGGATTAATGAAATACTTTGTGAGAGCTGAGGGTGCTTTCAATTGTAGTGGTAAATTAATGAGAATTTAGGAACTAATGTCCCATACTGAAGATGACCAAGGGAAGGTGAGTGTGTAGTCTTTAAGAAATTGTAAAATATTAACAAGCACAATTATTTTATTAGCATCCCAAATATGTTCTGCTTAAAATGTTGAGACCGCCAGGGAAGTCGAGATATGATGGGTGTTTGCCTTAATCTTTCCTGACAATTTCAGCCAGTCAAGAGCTCACATTAACCCTGCAGTTCATTAATCACATTTAAGGCACAATAATTCATCCTTATTAAGAACAGCTTGCCACTATCTTAATGGTCTTTAAAATATTAATAAAGCAGAGAAGGGCTATGTCCCAATATAAGAAGGTATATGAAAACAAGGACCAGATGGGACGGATGCAATTATATGGTCACTTCCCCTTGCCAGCACACACCCCAGCCCCCCACCTTGGGGCCTGGTGGAACTGGCATGGGAAGAAATCACATAATTACACCCATCCTGTTTTCTGCTTTCAGATACTGCGGAAATACATCACATGGAAACAATCCCTAGGCCACACATATAACAAATTAGCTGTGCATATATTTCACAGATTTGTAAAGTGACCACTTTCATCTCTTTGTTTGGAACCAAAGGAGTAACAATCCTGGTTTCAGGCAGACCACCTCACAATGTCGGTTTTCATATAGGATGCACCACTGACAGTGGCATGATGTCATCTGAAACTGTTGCCATTGGTGTTGAGCTAATACAAGGTGAGCTCATTTTGCTAGCAACAAAATATTTTCACTTGAGAACTCAGGAATTTGATTGCCCTCATACATATGTACTAATTGGAGCAGGGGATTTGGATTTTACCCTATGCTATAAGTCTGACAAATGAATCCAAAAGAAGTTAAAACTCTTAAGTTCAATTAAGTTCAGTAGGCTAAAACTTTGTCTGGAAACCATAATACTGATTGATTCACAGTGTTGCCAGCTCTGGGTTGGGAAACGCCTGGAGATTGGGGGGTGGGGTCTGGGGAGGGCAGGGCTTGGGAAGGGGAAGGGACCTCAGCAGGCTATAATGCCATAGAATCCACCCTCCAAAGCAGCCATTTTCTCCAGGGGAACTGAGCCTGGTCATTTGGAGAACAACTGTAATAGTGGGGTATCTTCAGGTGCCAAATGGAGGTTGGCAACCCTATAAATGGATGGCAATGTGCTCTTTTACTCTTGGCATAGTAAGAAATTGATACTCAAAAAAACAGACAAAGATAACTATGGCTAGCATTTGGGGACAAAAATATGACACCTGTGTCACATTGTAAACATGTCTGACATGGATCCCAAAGAATAACGCTTCCTTCTGAGTTGGAATTGTCCCTTACTTTGAGCTTTAGTATAAATGTAAAGCTCTCCTTTGGTTTCTCTATTTCCATGACTTTTATATCACCCACTTCCTAAGTAATCAAAGCCTGCTCTCTTTTTTGATTCATGACATTTTACTGTCCCTGCGCTGATTCAGGGTTTTCTACCATATCTGTCATCAACTGACTTCTGTATCACCATAGGAGTATAAGAACGTCTCTTCCTTCTCCCGCCTTTTGCTTTTCCGAGGTGAATGTTTGCCTCTTCTGCGCTGAGACGCCTCAGCAGGCAGAGCGGAATGAAAGACCCCCTTCCTCCCTCCCCTTTCCCCTAGTTCCGTGAGAAATGGCTCTCGGAGCCCTCTTTAGATCTCTGATTTGCTGTCGTGTCGCGTCCCAGGGATAGCTGGCATCCTATGGCAGGCGCAGTCATGAGAATATATCTACCTTCCACCTTCCTCGCCGCGGGTGAAAAATGTGCACTTTTCACGCCTGCTTACCCGCTGCCTTTGTGCGCTCTCTAGATAAGCTGCCTCTGCCACCGGCGGCTCGTTAATCACATATACAGCCCGGCTGCGAATTGCAGGCCCGAAGCAGGCCTAACCGTCGACTTCGAGGGGGCCCGGCCGGCTGAGTGACGGGCAGGGGAGGAATAATGAGGGCTAATTGTAAACCCTGAAAGCCCATTCCAGCGGCAGTTTCCAAGCAGAGAGTATAGAGAAATAAACCCAACTAGGTTTTCAGACCAGTTACTTCAACAACAGCTCTTTGGGAATTATATGCAGTGCTCGCTTCCCCCCCCCCCTTCTTTTTTTCCTTTTTCTTTTGGGAGAGTACAAGCAAACCAGTGTTTTCCAATTAAAGTAGGAGGCAAAGGGAGGAGACTGGGAGACTCGCACGAGGGGCTCTGAGACGCATCATTTCTGGCGAGAGACAAATAACGGCGCCATTTCATGTTCTTATTGGACGTATTAGCTCCTGCGTATTTGTGCGTGTTTGTATTATGAACGCTCTTTTGAACATCGGCTCGGCGAGACTGCCAGCCGAGTAGGAGAGGGGGAGGGGATCGCGATGGAGGAGTGCGGCGGCGATGACTTGGAACAAAAAAGAAAAAAACAGGGTCATCAGCACTCCTCTGTCAGTTGTTTGGGCCCGACATTTTAAAATGCAGAATGATTTCGAGAGGAGATGTTTGTGGCACAAAATTTGGATCTCGGAAGGGATCAAAGAGGATGCCTACGCTACGGCTGTTTAGTATGTCAGTGTGAAACCCTGCTGGAGAAGGAATTGTTGGTAGGCTCCCCCTCCCTTTTCCTCTGTCTTTGAAACTGATTTCTTCCAAGCTCGCAGGAATGTAGGAATGCTTCCAGTGCTTTGCTCTGCCCCACTGGAGGAATTCAAAGTATTATGCAAACATTTAGGGTAGAATTAAGAATCTAAATCCCTGTGAAATAGAGAGGGTTGACTTTGCCACTTGAGATAAAATACAGTGTTTGCACAGAGAGATGGAATATTTTGTCCTAGATAGTGCCAGCTTTGCTGTTGTGATAATCAGATACTACAGCAAGGTCAGGCTGGGGGATCATGGATGAATTGCAGCCATATGCGTCTCAGGTATAGGAGGAGAAGAAAGGGAGTATCAGCTTGCAATACAGATATTTTGATTGGGAAGATTTTTGTTTCCTTAAAGAATCACAATGTAAAGCAGGCCAAGGCACCAAGCGGAATAAAAGAAGCATAACGTAAAATCCTCCCACCAAGAGCTTTTCCCAGTTCCCATAGCCAGAGTTTTTTTGTTGTTCTGGGGGCAATTTTTTTTTGTTAAAGGGGCAGTTTAGCACAGTGGAGAGCAGCCCATTATGTGTCTGTACAGAAGTGCCATTCAGAATACAATATATACCAAAATGTGGGGGGAATTACTTATAAGGGGAAAGGAGTACATGTGCTACACAGGCAGTTCTAGTTACGCTTCCTGCCCTCCTTCCCAGCCCTGTCACCCTGACAAGGCAATGGAAGTACAGCAGCAACAGTAAAAGTAAACAACAACACACACACACATTTTATCATACTAGTAACTACCTACTGGAAGGGATGCATCACAGAAAACCACAGTGAAGGCAAAAGTGCTTCGCCTTGCATACTGCTTGGATACTCAGGTGGTTTCCTCTTCCTGTGCCTGGTATAGTGTGTTTAGGGCACTATATAGGATGATGACTTTCAAAAGTGGCAGTTCCAGATGCCATATCTTTATGCCACAAAGGTAATCAGCCTTGGTAATTAGTGTAGGTGCACAGAAGGGGTGTCTGAAAGACCTGGGCACCAGAGTGGGGAGGAATTGTATCCTGTGTTTCATGTGGTTATTCCTTGGGAAGTAAAAACACACATAATATATACAAATGACACTGTGTTTTTTTATCACTGAAGCCTGTATTAATAAGCAGTTCTGCAGAAATCAGCACAGCCATTTGTCCTGAAAATCCTCAACCAGACCCTTTCACTGGGACCGAAGCTGCCTTTGACAAAGAAGAAATTTTCCTCTGACCCTGCATGATAATAGAAAAACTGGATATCATCCTATTGCAAAATTAGATCTTTGCCCCCAATCCCCTTCAGGTTTGAAGCTGTCACTGTCAGCAGAAGTTATTTGAAATGTTATTGCTCTTTTCTCTCCACAGAATAGACTTTCCCCTTCTTCTCGCTATGTTTCCTAAGCAACAGAAATGGCATAGATTCAGGCTAAGAAGCCAATAAGGAGAAGCAGTCAACTCAACGATGCTTAAACTCTTGTCAGAGAGGGATTTTTTAAGCCAATGAGTAAAGAAAGAAAGAAAAAGTTTGTTATCAAAATCAGCAGCCCTCCATCATTGTGAAAAACACACTCTATGGCTTATTATACAGACTGTTCTAAATACTGTTGATGCACCATTTTGTTTCCTTTGACTAGTTTCTCATAATATTATTGATGCTGCAGCCAAAGATTGGGATCCAGGGAGCTATAGCGTGCTTGCTGGGGTTACAAACCTTGTTTAGAGCTCAGGATAGTCAGAGTGTGAGGAGGCTTCCCACCTGGAAGGCTAAAAGACAAATGAGAGGGTGCCCCCCCCCACTAGAAATCAACTGCGGGGCCTTTGAACAGGAAAACAGCCTGAGAGGAGAGGTTTTAAGCAGCCTCTCTCCCCTACTGTTCTTCCTGCAAATCTGCAGACTCCTGATGCTGCTTTTCATTTCAGTAAATTCACAAAGGGCTATCATGCAAAAGCCAATCTGGGTTTGAGGAGTGCAGGAGGTATTGTAGCTAAATGGGCTTGCTTTGTCTGGAAGAATAAAACCTAGAATGTCCCCGAGATTCACCGTGAAAATTCCAACTCCAGGTCTATTTTTGAGTGTACATCAATGCTATTGTAAATGTACAACTGGAAATGTACATTGTGAATATACTAAAGACAAATTTGCAAGGCTACATATTATACAGATCCATTGGCTTGACAGCAAACATTGGTTTGACTCTGTGCAACATTTAAGATAGCCTTGAAGAAGCTCTTATCCTGACTGGAATAATCACTGCCTGTTTTCATCTAAGCAACAAGCTAGGTTAGAAAGCCCCATTTTACATAGACAACTGAGGTGGGTTTTGTTTGATTCTTGAACACTATTCAAATATACAGTTATTATTGTACACATACTCAATTCTTGAACACTATTTAGATGACACTCATTCAACAAATGCTTCCTTGGCACCTTTCTTCCCTGAACCTCTTCTCCCCAGAAGTTTTCCCCCCCAGTGGGGGTAATGGAGCATGGCAGAGAGAAAAATTGATGGGGATAAGCTCTTTGGGGAATGAAAAGACTCGTTCACTGCCCTCTCCCAGCTGCCTGACTTTGTTGCATTTTAAATCTCCTCCTATTGTGCTTCCTAAGGAACTGGCAGCAAACCAGTTCCGGCACATGTATCTGTTGTCATCACATCTAGTTTTGCCCATTGAACGAAGAATGTTTGAGAAAGTATCACCCCCAAGGCAGTTTAGTGATTCTATTGACAAATTAGGATTTCAACCCAGATAATCTGCCATGGCATGCCCTTTGCCACAACATACTGCTTGAGTTTTTTTGTGCATTGGGGATGCAATATGCAGCTGTGAAGATCATCAGAAAAATTATTCATGAGTAGGTCTGTTGATTGGCAACACTCCAGGTGCAAAAGCTCTTTACCTGTTAATGAATAAGCAGCCTGAGGAACTGGACCTACAGCCAGGAGTTTTATTTATTTAGATATTTATAATCTGCTTTTCTCCTCAATAGGGACTTAAAGAGGCTTGCATCCTCAGTCTCCCCTCTTCCATTTTTACTATCACAATGGCAACAACCTTGTTATGTACGTTAGGCTGCAAAAGAGTGACTGGCCTAGGGATGCCCAGGAAGCTTCCATGGCAGAGCAAGGATTGAAACCTGGTTTTCCCAGATCCAAGTCTAACACTCTAACCACTACGCTATGCTGGCACTGTGCACCCTTTGCTAGCAGTCAGACCCCTTCTCTCGCTGAGGGGCAGTTTATAGCTAGAAAACCATAAACACCCCTCTTCCAATATCATCTCAAATATCATAAGTGCACTACCTGGCCCAAAATGACACAAAATGGATGCCAGCCAGAAAACCAGCCTGGACACGAAGTTTAGAAGTATGAGTAAGAGCGGCTGGTCAGCTAACCACCTCCTCCCCACCCTAGAGAGACACATAGTTTAGGACAATAGGTCTCCCAAGAACCTACTACCTCACCTTGGATTAATCTCGACAACACCCAGCCTTACTTCCCCTCACGCATTTACCCCAATTAAGCAACACTTAACACTATTCACCAAACCTGGTAGCTTTTCCATCTGATACTTACATGGTCATCAAGCACCATTAACGCCTATATTTCACCTCAGATAAACCCATCAGATTACTGGTTTGGAGGCTGATGGGTCAGCTTGCCTCAGGGTGCATTGTCTTAGATCAGAAATCCCTAAGCCACCAGTGTGTATGTGTGCATGTGTTTTTCTCCCCATGAAACACTGGTCATTTTGCTGCTGCTTCCGTGGACCTCTTTCTTTCAGACTGGTGATTATAACCTTCCCTGAAATTGCTTTATCCTCTCTCATCGCTGATTTCCCCTTAGCTAGCTTGCATGTTTTAAGTGTGTTTGTGTTTTGTCCTTTTATTTCCCTTTTAATAAAAAAACCCCTTCCTTCTGAACATCTGTCTGGTTTATTTATTTATTTATAAGGGAAAAATCCCCATCAACATTGGTGGAGAATCCCAGTTATCCCCTTTTGCTCTGTCTCCATAAAGCTAATTACCCCAACTAATTAGAAGACTGCCTATTTGAGTAACACCTGCTGGCTTGGTTCTTTTCATCTAGCAGATACAATATTCCCACAATGTCTGTTCATACCTTGGAATGTGACCAACACAAAAGCCATCATTAGAGCATGACTTCCTCACTTTCTCCCTCCCACTGTAGTCCAGAATGCCCCCTGAAATGCTGCTCCTGGGGGATGAGAAACCACCAAGAACAGCATGAGTTGGAAGCCTGCCCCGGGAAGGGGGAACTAACAAAAACAGATCCCCTGCTTCTGCCACTGGAAATGTTCTGCTAGATTCACACCATTGGATAGAATAAAATATGGAGGGGGGAAGTAATTTTCCCACCACCAAAGCTAGAAACAGGGCTGTAACCAGTGAGTTCAACCAGGATTTTGCAAGGACTATACCAGTTTTTTTCTTGAGACCTATTCAAGGAAAACAGCTGCTGCAGATATATTCCATGGAATCGCTTCATCCACCTCAATGTGTGGTATAAATCCTGTGGGGAAATATAACACTTGCTTTAAATGTAGCCTTTCCTCCTGACCCTGTGGGTTCCCAGCCTGCCAGCGCTGACCACCACAATGAATGGAGTGATATACTCCTGGGAGTTCTGTATAAGAACAAGGCTCTTCGTTCTAACTGCAGAAATGGTAACTGTGAAAGCTTAAATTACCCTCTCGAACACTGGTGGAGGTCTTGGAACAGAGAAAGATGCCATAAGTAAAGGCTTTTCCACTTCTGCGAGCTGGACTAGCAGAGGATAGAATGTGCAGTGCTATGTCAAACACAAAAAAACATCCTCAGAGATTAAAGAAGAATAGATTTGCTGATACCCATTTGTAGAGCAACTGCTGTAGGTAAAAATATGTAAGCTCTTGATCTGTGCCAAGCTCTTTTGTTTCTCCTTCCCATCTTTCTTAAGCAGGGCCTCTTGGGTCTTTGACTGAAAGCCTCTAGCCCCTCTGAATGGATCTGGTGATATGGTTTCACCCTCTCTGTTCTTAGAGCGTGATCCACTCTTCAGCTAATCGCTCCCTCATCTAAACTGTGCCAGCCTGTCTAATCCACTAATGATCCTGAAAGCTAAAAGGCAATTAAACATGAGGCATCAGGCACCTTAGCACAATGGTGGGGCAAAAGAAAACAAATTCATACATAAAGAGGCCTACCCAGTTAGACAGGATACAGTCTACAGTTCTATTTTAACTTGGACCTGGCTGGCTGCATCCTTAGATGCCTCTCAAAAATCTACTGGGGTGCAATCATGTCTGGTCAGATGAGTTCTACTCTTTTCTTTACACAGAACAAAGCCTCTCTACCAGGGCTTGTTTTGTAGAAAAAGCCCAGTATTCAATCCTCAAAAAACAGGATTGAGTAGATGCAGGGGAAATCAGTAAAAGCTGCAGAGCAAAATGCGGCTGCACAGCACATGGTGTGAAATTGACACGTAAGATCGGGGCAAAGGAGCAGCAGCTTGTGGGAAATCAGCCTTGATCTTGGTCACCAGCATCATGCTCCTACACTTAAGAATCTTTTCCAGCTCTTTCATGGCTACTCTCTCCAGTCTCAGGCTCCTTCTAATTTTGTGGTTGCAGTCTCCCTTTTGGTTGAGGATGGAGCCAAGGAATATAAAATCTTGAACAATTTCAGTTTCTTCATTGTCAACCTAACTAGTTGGCCTCCCTGCATAGAAGCTGACCTGACCATGTAGAGTCCTGATACTATATGAGCTTGGTGTAACTCCAGTCCAACTTACGGGAGATTTGAACTGCTATCTTTTAATGGTTTTAGTCCTGATACTATATGAGCTTGGTGTAACTACAGTCCAACCTATGGGAGATTTGAACTGCTATGTTTATTTCACCATCTTTTAACAGTTTAATGGTTTTAGCTGTTTTAAAGAATTAACTATATTAATGTGGTTTTGATTGTTTATGCACAGGCTCAGGGTGAGATATAAATTTAACAAACAAACAAAGTTGTGTAATTCAGCAGTAGTCATTACTTTTGTCTTCTTGATGTTCAGCTGTACTCCTGCTTTGGCACTTTCTGCTTTAACCATCGTGAGTTGTTTCAAGTTTCTACTTTAAGCATCAGGAGTCATTTAAAGTCTTCAGTATTTTCTGCCAATAATGTGGTATCACATCTCAAATGGTTAATGTTCCTTCTACCAATTTTCACTCCATCTTCGTCTAAATCTATTCCTTATATGTTCTGCATATAGATTTAAGATACACAGAGATAAAATACATCCTTGTCTGACATCTTTGCCAACTGGAAACCATTCTGTTTCTCTACATTCTGTCCTAACAGTAGCCTCTTGTTCAGAGTAAAGGTTGGGTATCAAAACAATTGGACAGACATCACCTTGGTATCAGTACCTACAACTGAAGAATCTGATAGAAAGTCTAGCAGCAACAGGTGTTTTTCAGAGAGAGTTAAAAGATATGGAAAAAAATCATACTGAACTATCCCAACTCACCAAAAGGTACCCTTTCAAAAATCTATAAAGTAATTTTAAAGGTAGATAGCACCAACAACCGATTAAAACATCAAATCAGATGGGAGGAGGATCTAAACACTCACTTGCAGGACTCTCAGTGGAACACCATCTGGGCCTCACCGGCAAACTGCTCCTCGATTTACAATATCCGTCTCCAATTTTTAAAGTTGATATCGAGATGGTATCTCACCCCTCTCCAACTACAAAAAATGAATTCATCTAACAGATCATTGTGTTGGAAAGGATGTGGTCTAACAGATACTTATTTACATTGCTGGTGGGAATGCCCAGTGATTCTTCAATTCTGGATGGATGTTGTTAAACAAATTAACGCAATTACAAAACAACTAATCCAGTGCACACCAGAAGTAACTTTGCTTAACATGGGATAACGCAATCACAGGGGCCACCAAAGAACTAACAGCAATTCTATTGGCAATGGCCAGATTGACGATAGCGGCGGCCTGGAAATTGCCTGCTCCAGCCACAATATCACACTGGCAAGAGAAGAATTGGGACCAATTTATAAAGGCCAAAATCACTTGCTTAACATGGGATAACGCAATCACAGGGGTCACCAAAGAACTAAGAGCAATTCTGTTGGCAACGGCCAGATTGATTATTGTGGCGGCCTGGAAATTGCCTGCTCCACCCACAATATCACACTGGCAAGAGAAGATTTGGGACCAGTTTATAATGGCCAAAATCACTGACTCCATTCGTAGAACACATAATCCTTCTACGCCAACCTATTTTAGATTTGTACGTATATGGGCTCCGGCACTTGAATACCTGACATTACAGAACCTACTCCCACAGAAACAAACATATCACAGATGGCTACACCTCTAAGGCACATCAGACAATAGGTGAGCTAGGTGGAATCGACAGGTTTACTTGAACATTCAATAAAACAGGCTGAATAAACATTAAAAAGCCTAACCGATTCACACAGAGAGTAAAATAATTACATTTACAGGCTAGGAAGGTGGGAATTTTTGATTTAACAACAATATAATATAATAGGATGTCTTTTACTGTACTGTTCAATTTGCTTCTTTTTTCATGTCGGATGTAACATGCTGTATTGAAAGTAATTGATTAATAAAGATTTATTAAATAAAAAAGAAAAAGAAACAATCAGATGCTGTGGCACACCCATTTCTTTTAAAATGAACCATAGGTTTTCATGATCCACACAGTAAAATGTGTTGCTGTAATCTATTAAACTAAGGCTGATATTCTTCTGTGGCATGCTCCAGTAACCAAAGTAAATTTGCAATATGATCTCTAGTGCCTCTTCCCTTTCTAAATCCAGCTTCAATATCTGCCCCTTTTCATTCCATATATGGTAACAGTCATTTTGTAAGATTTTGAGTATCACTTTGCTTGCTTGAGAAATTAATGCGATGATCCAATAGTTGCTTCAGTCTTTGATGTCTCCTTTTTTTGGAACTGGAACGTAAATTGAGCATTTCCAGTCTGGAGCCTTTTTTTTTTGTTTTCCTTAGTTGTTGGCACTATCTTGTTAAGATTTTGATGGACTGTAGTCCTGTGGCTTAGAATAGCTCCATTGATATCCTATCTACTCCTGGTGATTTGTTTCTCCCAGTTGGTTTCATGGCAGCTTTCACTTCACTTTCTAAAACTGTAGGTTCTTCTTCAAAAGATTCTTCTTGGAAGAAATCTGTCTTCCTTTCATTTCTTTTGTACAGTTATTCAGTGTAATGTTCCCAACTTTTCTTTATTTTTGCGGGCAAGTTAATGTATTTCTGTGTTGATCTTTCAGCATGCCTAATCATGCTTTACAATTCCCTTTGATTTCTTGGATCTTGTGAAACAGATCTCTTGTTCTTCCTTCTTTATTGTTCTTTACTATTTCTTTACACTGGTTATTATACTAGTTCTCTTTGTTTCTACATGCCAGTCACCAGAATGCTGCATTTAAGCATTTAATTTTGTTTCTGTCACCTTTTACTTTTGCTTTTCATCAATCTTTAGCAATTTTAAGAATTTCATCAGTCATCCATCAAGGCTTTTCATTGCTTTTGGCTACAGGAATAGTCTTTGCACATTCTTTCTTGATAATATCTCTGGTTTCAACCCATAGTTCTTCTGGTTCATGTTCATTTGAACTTGAACTGTTCTTTACATGGCCTTTAAACTATTCATGAATGTTGCTTAGTCTGTATTTTGGCACTATGAATGTTTTGGGTTTTTTGTTCAGCTTTATTCTAATTTTCAGTAAACAATTCATGGTCTGTATCACAATTGGCTCGTAGTCTTGTGTTAGCAGACAGAATAGAGCTTCTCCATCTTCTGCTTATGACTATGGAATCTGTTTGATTTCCATACTGGCCATTGTTGCAAAGGTACAGTCCAGGAAAAGCAATAGCATTTGAATTGTCTGAAACACTATAAACATCCTCTCAAACAATATGTCATAATCTTTCCCTGGAGCTTCCTGGCTAGTCTGAGGCATTCCACTATTTTCTATGGGAACACCACACCAGAGCAGCCTATTCCCCTGCTGCCTTCTGAAAGCACTCAGCCATGAACTGAAAGGAAAATGGCTTTAAAACATAATTGATGGTGTCACTTCCTCAGCTATCCTGCCTGCCAGGTGACAAGAGAACACCAGGCTGTCCACAGTAATGTCAATGTAGACATATAAAGCTGGGATTAACATCAAAGGTTCCAGTGCTGGGCTCAAGGTGGCAAGTCTGCCCTTCAAAGCATTCTTCAAATGGGCTGAAAATGTGCTAACAAGGCATGAAAAGGGGCCTACTGAGACAAAAAGAAAATACAAAGCTGAGGAAGATGAGCTGGATTCTTTTCAAAGGCAAGAGTGTTGATGCAAGGACTGAGTGATAAAGCGGCAATACCACCTCAGGCTGTGAACTTGTCAGGTTTTTATTTCTGTGTCCAACAGGCACTGCCTTGTATATAGGCCAAAATAAGAAGAAGAAGAAAAGAGATAGAAAAGATTCAAGGTGCGCTGGATGACTCAGGAAGTAGCGTGTTGCCCCAGGAGATGACAAAAGAAACAATTTTCCAGTGCAGTGACACAGAAGCTGACATTGGCAAGGCGATTTGTTGATCATGAATGGAGTGGGCAAATTAGTTTGTTCAGCTAAATGGGATCGATGTTTTATAGCTGTCTCATTTGAGAAAGCCTAGCCTCTTGGTGAAAAGCTAGAGCATTTTAGCAAGATTGGTTAATATCATCATTATCTGTTTATTTATAGAAACGGCTAAAATATATTAGTAATTACTCAGCAATTTCAGCCTCAGATATGTTTGTAGCATCAAGAAGTTATTTTGTAGCAGCACCAAATAGGAAGCAAAGAACGATGTTCTAGATCCCTAGATCATTTGGATGCTTCTGACTGAATTATGTAGGGTTATTCAGTAAAGAAGGATTGGGAGTATGTTTGCAAGATCTTTTTTTTGGGGGGGGGTAGTAGTTATGGTTGCCAACTCTGTGTTGGGAATTCCTGGAGGTTTGGAGGATGGAGTCTGAGGCAGTCTGAGTTTGGAAAGGGAACTCAGTGGGGTATAGTCCCATCAAGTCTACTCTTGAAAGCAGCTGTTTTGTCCAGGGGAACTGATCCCTGTAGTCAGGAGATCAATTGGAATTCTGGGAGATCTCCGGGCACCACCTGGAAGCTGTTAAGCCTCCTTGATGACTTCCTGGCCTTTTCTGTATTTGTGACTTTAGGATATGATAATGATATTTGAGATAAGCAGCACTGCAAACAAATAAAGGGTGGTGGTTATTTCGCCTAAGCAGAGAATGGCATGCAGAACACAGTGCAAATCCAAACTGAACTGAGAATGACCCAAAGATACTGAGCAAAGGACCATGGCTAAAATATCCTCCCTTACTCTGTTAAGAGAGAGAATGATGATTCTAAGCATGTTGCTGTAAACAGAGTGACACCCTTCTAAGTCCGTTGCAGTGAGTTGTCTTGTTGTTCAGTCGCACAGTCGAGTCCGACTCTTCACGACCCCATGGACCAGATCACGCCAGGCCCTCCTGTCTTCTGTCGAGCTCTGGAGTTTGCATAATTTCGTGTTTATTGCATCAATAACACTGTCTAACCATCTCATCCTTTGTAGTCCCCCTCTTCTTTGACCTTCAATCTTTCCCAGCATCAGGGTCTTCTCCAGTGAGTGCTCCCTTCTCATTTGGTGGCCAAAGTATTTGAGCTTCAGCTTCAGTATCCGGCCTTCCAGGGAACAGTCAGGGATGATTTCTTTTAGGATTGACTGATTTGATCTCCTTGCAATCCAAGGGACTCTCAAGTCTTCTCCAGCACCATAATTCAAAAGAATCTATTCTTCGGCGCTCAGCCTTCCTTATAGTGCAACTCTCACAGCCATACATGACTACTGGGAATCCCATTGCTTTGACCATACGGACCTTTGTTGGCAGGGTGATGTCGCTACTTTTTATTATGGTATCTAGGTTTGTCCTTGCTTTTCTCCCAAGGAGCAGGCGTCTTTTAATTTCATGGCTGCTGTCACTGTTTACAGTGATCTTGGATCCCAGGAACGTGAAGTCTGTCACTGCTTCCATGACTTCCCCTTCTATTTGCCAAGGAGTGAAGGGGCCAGATGCCACGATCTTAGTTTTTTTGATGTTGAGTTTCAATCCAACTTTTGCGCTCTCCTCTTTGATCGTCAGCAAGAGGCTTTTGAGGTCCTCTTCACTTTCTGCCATTAGAGTAGTATCATCTGCATATCTGAGGTTGTTGATGTTTTCCCCGGCAATCTTAATTCCGTTTTGTGATTCATCCAGGCCAGCATTTCACATGATGTACTCTGCATATAAATTAGATAAGCAGGGTGACAATATACATCCTTGTTATACTCCTTTTCTTATGCTAAACCAATCAGTTGTTCCATATCCGGTTCTAACTGTCGCTTCTTGACCCTTATACAGGTTTCTCGAGAGACATGTGAGGGGTCTGGTACTCCCATCTCTTTAAGGACTTGCCACAGTTTGTTGTGATCTACACAATCAAAGGCACAGTCAATGAAGCAGAAGTAAATGTTTTTCTGGTACTCCCTTGCTTGCTTGCTTTGCACCATTCTAAGTCTGTTGCAGTCAGTTGTCTTAGAAGGATATAAATCAGTTTTGGATTGCACTCTAAATCAAGGGTAAATCCACAGACATCCTTGATTGTGACAAGGATGCTTTTAAATTCGAAGCTGATACCCCCATAGGAACCTACCTATCCATTCCAGACTTCTTTGGAAGCCCCATTGCATGTATCCCCCAGCTGAGGCTAAACACGTGGCAATCCAGGAAAGGGCCTTCTTGGTACTCAATCTCTGGAATTCCCTCCCCAGGGAGATTTGTCTGTCTCCCTCTCATTGTCTTCCACCAGTAGGTGAAGACTTCTTTGGTTTGGTGTTCCCTCTTGGGCACTGACCCTCCTCCCTGGTTGTGGTGTTATGTGTGCTTAAAATGTGTTATTGAATTGTTTAAATATTTTATAATTAGTTTATTTTAAATGCTGCTTTAATGTCTCAGGTGTTTTAACATTGAGATGTTTTAATGTTCATCACTTTGGGGGACCTTATTTTGTGTAGAAAGATGGCACAGAAATTTTAAAAATAAATCTAAAGCTATGCTGCTTTAGTAAGGATGGGTTTGGAAATCTGAATTTGACACACAGCAAAGCTGAATGGTGAAAGGTTGAAAAATGCTCTGAACTTAGGTTTGATCATATTTTGGGGGAGAAGACTATGCCAGTGCTCATTACAGTTTCCTGTGTGAGGAAATTGTTCTTACACCAGTTATTTGAATGGGTGCTCCGGTACACGTGCACAATAAAGTGACTGTACAGAATTGCTCCCTTCATTGTGGAATCAACCACTTCTCATGTGTGATGGTTGAAAGACCACATGTCACACCATAACATGCCATTGATTCCTCTGAAATTATAATGTAAGAAGGGCTAATATTGGAATGTGTGAATCATCTCTCAGAAACACAAGCAACATGGGAGAATTCTCAGGAATTTCTCCCCCCCCCGAAAAAAAGTTCTCTAATCACTTGTAATTCTAGTCCCTCCTTGTGTGCCCCCAAACCACCTCCTTCCTTTCTAACCATCATCCAATTCCACTTACATTTTAGGTGTAGCAGGCAGGTCAATACATAAATAGCCTCTCCCTCAGCCTTCCCTCTCTCCCCTCATGCTGTAGATGCTGTCTGGGCAGCATCTGAAATGATAAGGTACAGTGCATCCTGGGAAATGTGGTCCTCAGTGTGTCCAATATCAGCAGCCTCAAGAGAAGTAGGATTGGGAGAGGCAAAAAGATGGAGGGCAGTTCTCCTCTGGCTCAGATATACAATCTAGCCAGAAAAGAACTCAGAGATGTAATGCTCACCTTTATATCAAAGAAGCTGTCTGTCTGTCCATCCATCCATCCACCCACCCAAAAGGAAATCAGTGTGTTTTGCGTTTCCGCACTGAGGAGATGTGTGGTTACAGATTCAGGGAGAGGTCTAGAAACCCACCCCTACCAGAAAGACTCTGAGAGACATCATAATATGTGGCAGAATGCAGATGTTATTATTAGCATACTCACACTTAAATGTTAGTTATTACAGACCACAGTGTATGAAGCCAGGCTAGGCTTCATTTGAATATTTCTCACATTTATTTGGTAAAGAAAATATGATATTATAGCATCGGTTCACCCCCCCCCCCACTAAGTTTGATATAGATTGTGTGTGAAGGGAGAAAAACCCCCAAACCCAGCATTTGATCCCTGAGAATTTGATTTAACGATTAAAAAATATTTATGGGATTTCTGATGCTGCTATTCTTTACCATTTATTTGGTACCATTAAATGTTGGACACTGTATAGCAGCCCCCGTACAGTCTGTTGTCTCCAGCCTTGCGCTAGCAACTGCTCCTGGCCTTGCTCTTGGTCCCAGCCCAATTCCTACTGTTCTTTCCAGTCCTGGCTGTGGTTCCTGCCATCGGTTAATCTCTTGGCATCTTGCCTTGTCTTGCCTTCTAGACTCTGTCTTTCATTTCTTGTCTCTTGGCTCCTGCCCGATCAATGACTCCTGCTGCCCCCTCTGCTCCGGCTTGATTTCTCAGCTTCTAATTGCCAGGTCTCTCTTTTAACTCTGGCTGGCTTTAGCAGCCTCTCCCTGATGGGCCTTGACAAATGCTTTCTTCACACACAGATTTGGCCGCTAGGTGTTTCTGCTTTGCTCCTAATGTCATCATCACACTGGCTTGCCAAATTTCTTCCCATAAACTGGATCAGACAATGCACATACCCACAAATTCAGCTGAAACCTAGTAGTGGAGGTCAAAGGAAGCTCCCGAATGGTGAGATGGCATTTTCAAGGCATAGAAAAGGAGCATTGTGCTCAAAGGTTGAATAAAACCTACAAAGCAAACACTGCACGAAAGAAGGCAAGCTGGATAATAGGGCGGCCCAGCTGTGAAAACAAAGCTCTGTGCTAGTTAATCTGGCTCTGGGCTTGATTCATTTACTAATGCCAAAAATTCCTTTCCACTCATGCAGACACATTTTGAATAGTCAAGAAATATGCAGCAAAATCTCCCCCATTACCTTTAACGTTGACTTTTACCCACTTAATAGAGCTATGAAGATTATTTTTAAGAGCTTGAATACCTTCTGAGTGAGAATCGAAGTTCTGTGGCTTTCCATGGTGTAGTTGTTGGCATTAGCAGGCACAGTTTCTCCACGCATACTGTACAGTTCAGGAGTAAGCTACAGGTTGTCAGATACTGCTCTCTTCCTTCAGTTTAGGTTTCATGGTTGAAAGACAGAAGGAAAAATCTATACTCATCGTGCGTTGCCAACACCAGAACATCCTTGTATCGGTTGCATAGTCAGAACTTTCACAACACTTACAGTACATTTCTTAGCACCCTCCTAAGTCAACTCAAGTCACTGAGCTCAGAATGGTATAACTCTGCCTAGGATTCCATTGTGGGAGCGGGAGTGGGAGAGAGAGCTCTTATTGCACGTGGTACATATTCATTTTATATGTCTTGACATGGTTAAGAGTGGCAGAACTGTCATTGTCCTGTTTTCTGGGTTATGTAACTTCTTGCAACACTCCATGATAAATTCTGGAAAATAATTCCCAGAAAACACATCCTAGCATTGTTGAAACATACATGTGCATCCATTTTTATGTCACTAACACAGGCATCTGTTAGATAACGCTTAAAATTCACGCATCCATTGAATGCATAAAACACTTTGGAAGCGGCATGTAAAATGTTTTAAATGTTTAACTGGGTGAAAGTGATGCACAAATCTGTGCCTGCGTGCTCCCGTGCCAAATTGGAAACACACAGTCGGACTCCAACGAGTTAGATGAATATCTGTTTAATGCATTGAGCCAGGGAATACAAGGCTGAGTGCCTTTGCATTCAGCAGTTCCAAAACTGTACTTGACTCAGTGCATCTCTCAGTGGTGTCAGTAATTACACTTGTTTACCTTGTCTTCAGAACATTGGGAACATTAGAGAACACTGGGTCCTTCCTGGGTTCGCATGTGGAGAGCTAGCTGATAAGAGCTGTGAATCACATTAAACTTCGCTCTCGGCAGCCTTGCAACTTCTAAATAGCATTCCATTCTTATTACATCCTAATTCCTTCTACAGAGGCTTCTTATACACAGAAATGCAGATATAAAAATATATGTTCTGCTATAAGTTTCTCTAATTAAAAGATTCTAGGTTACATACCAAAATCTGGATCTATTGTGATTAAACTTTTGAAGGCACAGTGACAGTTGTCACAGTATACATCAAGGAGAGAGTATCAGAAATCACATTCAGAAATCATATTCTTTTCCCCTTGCCCTACACATTCATATATGCCACCATACTGCCCATTTAAAAAATGATCTGTGCTTTTTTTACTGTGATCTGATGTAGACTGTTTCCATGGACTGGAACAGAACTAAGGAAATGCTGCAGTTAGAAACATGGTTTGAATAACCTGTTGCTTTTGCAGCAAGGTGCCTCACCTTTTCCATGCTCATACAGCCAACAGGCTACCTGTGCTGGATGAGGCCTCATACCTTAATATTGATACAGGAACAGTTACTCTTTGCACTGAAGCTAAAGAAATATGTCCCAATTTTGGTAAAACAGGGATACAGGCATGGATTTGGGATACACACATGGAAGCAAGCTTACGTGTACCCATCTCTCCCTAGAAACTACTTGCAATGTTCTATCCTCCTCCTCCACCAAGCAGGCTGTCAAAGCTACATGCACTGAGCCCCATTAGAAAACCAGCAGTAGTACTGATGCACAAAGCAAGAATAGGGTGATAGTAGATGTAGTTCCCTAGGCTTCATTCTCTTTCCTGACAGCTAGTAAGCATCTGTGCTGCTTTTCTACCAGGGCTCCACATGAGTGTAATTGGATTGGGGCTACATAATATATCATTCAGTCTCTTAATCCTTAGAAATATGTAATGGTTATGTAACTGTTTGAGATGCTTAACTATACAATAGTTGTCACCACAGTTTGTTTACCAGCTCACTACCTGCAATGGACAATTAAGCAGGATGAATCTGCATATGGAATAACAAATGGGAAAGTTTTATTTTCTTATGGCAGAGCTTGTAACTGCATCTTCTGATTGGAATAAATTATTAATTTCATACAGAAATGAGCTATGAGAGAAACCAGACCAAGTAGGCATTGGTGAGTGAGTCATTGCCATCAGCTGTGGCAGCAGAAAGTTTCTTTGCAGAAAGTTCAAAAATTGGACATGTGAAAGCTAAAGCATGTAAATGTAAGATATTCAAGAATGAAACTTGGTTTATGTAATGTATTAAGTAAAGATGACGGCGGCCATGTGGGCCCGGCCATGCGGTCTAAAACAGACCCGGACCTTTGCCCATACAAACAATAGCCACTTTGGATCCAAGGGCGCACCAATGGGTTTGCCCGGATCCAAAAGTAGACCAACCAGGTCTTTTGCATGTAAATAGAACCTATCACTGGGCTTGGGGTGTGTGCTGGGTATGGTTTGGGTGTGGTGTGTTTAAGTCATGTAGATTGATATTCTAGAATGAAACCTTACAGGATTGTATCCAAAGTACCAGGAACAGAGCTCTACTCATGGAATGGAATGTTCCTGCTTTCCCTCTGTGCTGGAACCCCTTGAAGTTCTGCTTCCATTGATCAAGAAGACCAGCAGGAACTGTGCTGAGCATGCTGCGGAGATCTATAGAGGGAGGGAGGAATCAACAAATATTGCTCTCCCCCTTTTTACTGGTAGAAGAAAACCACTCCAACCAAGAAAACAACAAGCAAACTAGGATTGGATCCAAACCACAGTACTTGTATTTTGGAACTAAGAAAAAGCATATTTAGTTAGTAAAAAACCCCTCTCCTTGGCCAAGCATAGGAAGTACTTGTCTCATGTAATAGGGTCCTTTAATTCCACAGAAAGTTGGACAATGAAGAAAGCTGACAGAAAGAAAGTGGATTCCTTTGAAGTGCGGCATTGGAGGGGGGTTTTATGGATACCATGGACAGCCCAAAATACAAATAAGTGGGCTCTTGAAAATCAACAATCAAACCTGAACTTTCCCTAGAAGCTAAAGTGACCATATTCAGATTATTGTATTTTGGATATATTATGAGAAAACAGGAGTCACTGGAAAAGGTAATACTGTTAGGAAAAGTTGAACACAGCAGGAAAAAAGGAAGGCCCAACATGAGATGGAATGACTCGATCAAGGAACCCATGGCCCTCAGTTTGCGAGACGGGGGGCAAGGCTGTTAATGATAGGATATTTGGAGTTCAGTAATTCATAGGGTCACCATAAGTCAGAACCAACTTGCTGACATTTAATATACACAGAGATAACATTTTTTTTACATCTGACACCATTGTCTTTTCTCCACTATAGGCAAATAATTTGTCAAGGCTCTGTGCAGCTTTGGGGTGGGGGGAAGATGCATAAACAAGTACAAAAAGTAACTTGTCCTAGTTCCCCTGTGAGGCACACAAGGATTAATTAATATTGTAGTCAGTAGTCAAAATGGAAAACTGAGAACTGCCTCTGCTGATCACATAGCACAAAGCGATCTTGGAGAATGTATCTGGGGCTGTGGTTCAACAGCAGGACACAGAATCCAGGTCCTATAAGGCCCTTCCCTCCTTCCCATATGCCTGTTTTGATCACAACGTAGAAGATTATTGTCATGCTTAGCTGTTGTCAACAGATACAGCTTGTGACAGAGATTTTTCTTCCAAGTTTCCTTGCTGTACCCAAGAACTGTGACTGATCAGATTTTGTTACCTGAAAGTCAAATTGTCTTTCAGGCACTGGTAAACTTTGTGGCTCCTTAGATGATTTCAGCTGAGAGAAGAAGCATAATGAGCTTATAAAATTGTTTCCTCCTTTTGCCATTTGTACGGGGGTCGGTCCTCCCTAGTAAAATTCATTAATTAAGGTGCCCTTTTTGATACTGATGAAATAATAAAGCAGCAACTCATTACAAGTAGAGCATAGCCATCCTCAGCAAGTCATGTAAATTGCCTTTCAAATGGATTTCCCCCACAATCTGTGCTTTAGAGTTACAGCTCTAGCAGGAGCTGCTGGGTAAATGGTGATGTCAAATATAGCAAAGGAAAAACCTGGTTTTATCAAAGAGGGTTCTGTAATGTATGGACAGGAAGTAGGTAGCAATCATAATTCTTTCCACCACATATATGGCAATGAAACCCTAAGAGTGAACGTTCAACTGCTTTGTGTCCTCAAGTACAGATGTATCCAGTTAATAGCAGTCTACCAATATACCTACCATTGGGAGATAATTTTCTTTTCTTTTTTTGGTATTTGTGTGTGTGCGCATGCATGTGTGTGTCCATGCCTGGAAGTCATGGTGACCTCTGGTGACTCATACTGGGGCATGGAGGACATTCAAAGGAAGTGGCTTGATAGCCTGCCTCTGGCCTCCGGGCCCTGATATTCTCTGGAGGTCTCCCATCCAAATACTTGCCAGGGTTGGCCCTGCTTAGTTTCTGAGATCAGGCTTGCCTGGGCTATCCAGGTCAGGGTGGGAGATAATTTTCTCAGCAGAAAACTGACACAGCTTTTGTTGTTTTCAGCCCAAATCTGGCATCTCACCCTCTTTAGAAAAACAAAGTCATAGGAAACACATGGATGGAAATCTGTATCTAAGAATGCTCAGTGCTGCTGTTTTACATGGGAATGCTATCAGTGTTTGCTGTTTGCCATCTGTACCCAGGGAAATATATATATATCCAAAGGAACAGATGGCTCTGCACATCTCTACCCTCTTTCATCCAAATGGTACAAAAGAAGAGATATGTGTTGATTTAAAACGCATCGGTCAATTTTAACATCTGCAGCTCTTTGGATTTCAGTGTGAGCCACTTGGTCAATGATCTATTAGTGCATCTCTGTTTGAGTGAAGCAATGCTTTTGTTACAGTGATATCTTTACAGCACAGTCCTGCTTATAAGCCGAATGTGGAGAGCAGAGCAGCAGTATAAAAAGTGACTGCCCTTTTAACGTTACAAAACAACGGGAAAAGTGTGTGGTTCAGCTGTGGTAATTAGCATAACTCACAAAGAGATGCTGTTACATTACTGAGCAGATTCTTCAGTTACTGATTTTTTTAAAAAAAGAACTGTTTACAAATAGTATGGGGTAGAGTATCAAAACCAATCCCAAGTAATTACATTATTTTGCATTTTGTTTTATTGAAGAAAGAATTTTATAATTTATCAACACCACCAAAATTATTAATATTATGAAAAACAAAACTTCATTTGCACACTTTATCTTCATATCTTCATCTCCTTTCTTCTCCCAAAATTATTACATGATAATGTTTATAAGATTCTCAAAGTATCTTAACTCATTATAATAGATTTACAATATATTATCAAAGTAATCTTTGAACTAAATTATTCTGCAAATAATTAAGCTCAGTCCTAGGAGGGTCAGGGAAAAAAAATCCCTCCTTCCAAGGACCGATTAAGGGTCAGGAAAAAAAAATCCCTCCTTCCAAGGACCGATTAAACCTTGGGGGAACCTTCCCTTTAAATGGTTGAGGGGAAAGCAGGCGCCAAGCGTGGCTGCCCTGTAAGCTGCGAATTCATGGCTTGCAGGGCAGGAGCAGACAGCCCCCACTTGAAAAGAGCAGGCACCCCGTGCACCAGCCCTGCAAACCACAAATTTGCATTTTGCAGGGCAGGCGTGCCCGGGCCCCACTTGAAAAGAGTGTGCACCACATGCTCATGCCCTGCAAGCCATGAGTTTGCCACTTACGGGGCAGGTGCGCACTGTGCCCACTCTTCAAGCGGGACTGTTGATGACTGTTGGAGGCAGGGCTTCCCCCACTGACCAACTGGCTGGCATCTGGGGAAGCCCCAAAAATTGGGGGGATCCCCCACCTGCACCTGGGGACTGGCACCCCTACTTGTAAGTTGGGTGTGGCCTAGCACTCTGACAGCATTTGCACAAGTGGCTAGCCTGAGCAGCAGCTGATCATAGTGAAGGTATCCCATTTGGGCTAAGGTGTGATTGGGGTCACCATCTGGGAGGGGGCCTAATTAGGAAGGGCAGTTCCAGTTATTGGGCCGGGCTATTGAGATAGTGGTGAGATGGAGCTGGAAGCTGCCTGGACACTGAGAACAGGACAAAGGGGCCATGTGGAAGAAAGACCAGGGAATGCTGTTAACTGCCCTGGAAAGTGGAAGGCCAAGTGCCAATAAAAAGGCTGCTGGAACATGAGGTTATGGTTCTTCATTTATTGCATCATGGAACCAAGATCCCTGCCCAGCCTGCTCTGGGTCTCATCTTGCACGTATCTTGCCTCACCAAACCCACCCTGGCCCTGGTCACAAGCACCGTCCTTGAACTTGATGTACTTAAAAATTTTTTAATTAATTGTTAAGTACACAAAAAAAGAGCAATCCAAAAGTAAAACTATTATAACATTATCGACCAGTAGATACTCCCAAAAAACCTAGGTTAAAGCTAAATTTTTGTACAGTTTTCGTATTTTATTTATTTATGTATTTATTTATTTATTAGTTCGATTTATACCCTGCCCTTCCCACCAAGGTGGGCTCAGGACGGCTTACATAAAATGCATACATAAATACAATTAAAAACATACATTAAAACATCTGTAAACAATCAGTATCCATTTCCGAAAGTGCCAGAAACAATTCGTGCAGAGCAGCGATTCCTAAGTCCTCTGTATCACTACTTAGGTGTGTCATTCTTGGTGGTATTATCTAATCGGCTCAATTTGATCGAGTAGTTTATGCAGCGAGATAGACTGAGGGTGGTAAAACCAGGGCACAGGGTCACTCCTTGGTGTTTAAGGCGGCTCCTAATCGAAAGCCTGGTGGAAGAGCTTTGTCTTACAGGCCCTGGGGAACTGTAAAAGGTCCCGCAGGGCCCTGATCTCTTCTGGGAGCTCATTCCACCAGTATGGAGCCCGCCACCAAGAAGGCCCTGGCCCTGGTTATTGCCAGTCTAGCATCTTTGGGGCCTGGTAGGGCCAGCTGGTTTTGAACTCTTGAATGCAGTGCTCTTTGGGGAACATATGGGGAAAGGCTGTCCCTCAGGTATGTAGGCCCCTGACCATAAAGGGCTTTAAAGGTCAAAACCAGCACCTTGAAGTGAATCTGGTATGCTGTTGGCAGCCAGTGCAATGCTTTCAGCACAGGCTGGATGTGCTCCCTCATAGACAGACCCATCAACAGCCTGGCCGCGGAATTTTGCACCAGCTGCAGCTTCCGGATTTGGGACAAGGGCAGCCCCATGTAGGGAGCATTACAGTAGTCTAATCTCAAGGTGACCATCACGGGGTTCAATGCTGCCAAGTCGTTGAGTTCGAGGAAGGGAACCAACTGCCTGATCACCTGAAGATGGTAGATGGCTGACTTGGCAGTGGCTGCTACTTGGGCCCCCACTGTTAAAGAGGCATCGATTCAGTTTCAGTTGACTCAGTCTAAGCCAACCAGCCGGTCTAGATCTTCTGGCGTAGAGTCAGACTGGCCACCCAACAGCAGATAGAGCTGGGTGTCATCCGCACACTGGTGACACCCTAGGCCATGCCTTACAGTTTTAACAACCTGATGTACTTCACATAATATCATAAGCAAGAAAAAAATTCCTGCCCTGGGAAACTTGCAATATAAAATTTCAGCAGTAAGAAAGACAATAAAGGGTAAAGAGGATAGAGAAACAAGGTGGAAAAGGTAGAGGAAAGGTAGAAAGGGTAGTGAGAAGGATAACAAGAACCAAATGGGAGAAGACAGTTCTATGAACTCAGTAAGATAGTCACCTGGATAAAGAAATACTTGTTGCCTGTATGAATGATCAATTGTATATGAATTGAATGTATATATTTGCACATTAACAATAGTTCTATGGGGGGAAACATTCTTACTTTTACATTCTTGTACTTTTCAACTGGCATCGATATTCAGAAAAAACATTCCCTCCTTTGGGAGAGAAGAGAAATACCTCTAAGATGTTGTTAGTCTTTAAGGTGGCACTGGACTTTGGCTTTATGTGGCTTTTCTGAACAGTTGTTTTAAAATTTGATTGCTTAGAAATGGTATGTGTGGGGGGAAGATACTACTGAAAAACTGATTCCTTGTTTAAGAGACTATGTATTGCATTTTTAACAGTTTTTACTGACTTATTTACTTTACTGTTCTCTAAACTACTTTGGGAACTGTTTAAAGCTGCAAGACAATCTCTAATTAACAAAACACACATATTATATTTGTATATGTGGAATAGTGCTCCTACATGACTTCACTCATTTCTGTGAGGGTTTATGCTCTGGCTTGCATATTTATTCCACATTATAAAAATTTCACTGGGCGGGGTCCTGTTTTTCTGTATGCTGTTTGTTTCCTGAATCTTATTTGCATAGCTGAGTTATTGCCCTTAAATTGCAAACAGAACCACTGGCAGATTTTACTTAACAACCCTAATGGATGCTATTATAATTCTGTTGCTGGCAGTTGGCACTGAACCTCCAGTGTCTCGTCAGCATAAAGGGACACTGTCACCCTGAAAAACTGCAATTCAAATCGCATAGAAAATGAACTCACCTCATTGGTGCCATTACAAGCCTTCCTGAAAGTGATGGGGGTGGGGGTGGGGGGAGGCTTCTCATTCCAGCAACTGCCACAGAAAAAGCAGAATTGGCAACTGGGCCAAAGGCTCAAAAAGATGGAAGAGGAGCAGTTTTACTACTTGCAGAAACTAGTGTTTTCTTGCTTCTCAAACGAAAAGATTAGAAATTGATTCACAGTATTATCTTTCTGCACGATTTAACTCCAGGCTGGCCAGCTGGAGGCCCAGGGCCCATACAAACGCACAAAAACGTTTTATCTGAGTTCTTAATGAAAGCACACTACATTCTTGGTTACATTTAAGAAAACTTGCTTTTCAAAGTTGTATGAGACAGATTTGTCTTCTATCTTAGGGCTCATATGAAATGATCCAGACAATAGTCATGAGCAATGTTCCCTCTAAGCTGTGGAGTCTTGTCAGCAAAAATTCTACTTTGTGAGCTACTGGAATTAAAGTTGTGAGTGAGCGATTTGGCTGCTGCATAAATTAGTTTGTTCTGGAGCCATCCTTCCTGAGCTGAGACAAAAATCTGTAAGCTGGAGGCTAAAAAACTGTGAGCTAGCCCACACTAACTCAGCTTAGAGGGAACACTGGTCACGAGGGAACTTTATTATAGTAGCTGCTCAACCATGAGAATATTGGATTGTGTGGCAAGACACAATTCTATGCCACATTTTCAAGCAGGAATTGTGACTGTTGAAACCGAATGCTACCTCCAAGATATGTGATCTGCTTAGTGTTTGACAAACACCTGTTTTGGTAGGATGGCTCCAGAGCAAACTAATTTATGCAGCAGCCAAATCGCCCGCTCACAACTTTAAGGCCAGTAGCTCACAAAGTAGAATTTTTGCTCACAAGACTCCACAGTTTAGAGGGAGCATTGGTCCCCAATAAAGCAGAAATTGCTAAAGCAGCTAAATTGTTGGTGCCAAGGCCCTCTGGAGGTGAATCTGTGTTCAGGTGGGGGACATATTGGAAGAGTTTCACTCAGCCTCCCTTCTTTCATCTTCAGAAATCCAACTGCATGCAAAGGGTTTGCACGGCCCTCACAGTTTTGCTCATCTGTGCCTACAAGCATTGCAAGCTAGTGACAAGTCTTTTCTTAATTGGCAAATAAGTTCAGCTTTGTTTCTCAATTCACAAGTGGTCTGAAATGGAATGAGGAGGAGCACTTGATCCACCCTCATTTCACTCCCCCCCACCTCCGCTTCTGCTTTCGCACAGCCGATGGGGTGAAATCAAGAGTCCAAGGGCTCCATCTTCTGGCCAAAGGCTGCAATGCATAAAGACTTGCAAAACTGTTTTTGTTTCGTTCCCCCCTCTCTCTCCACCATCTGGTTCATACATTCTCTGTTGAAATATTTCTGAGTGAGACATAATCAAAGGGTAAGACTATGTTAGAGGCAAAGATCAGCCAAATCTGCAAACCTGCTCTGACACTGATCCACAATTTTTTGCTTGCACATAAGGAAGGTGGAATCTCTGGGCACAATCATGCCACTATGCACATGGTTTGTCAAACAAATGTGAAAAATGTCTCTAGTCAGATTTGTGTGCTCAGATCAGGCAATATGAAAGTTCTGGTTTTGGCTCCTCATCTGTAATGCCCATTTCACTCGAGAATCATTGTTTGGTGTTGCAACCAGAGTGGAAAATGCAGGAATTCAGACACGCTTTGTTCTTGCTTTCTATCTTTCTAAGAAGTCGAAGGAAATGCATCTTCTAAGTATCTAGAATGGGTGTCTTTGCAAAGGCTGTTTGGAAAGTATTATGACTATGTGGACTCCTCCTATCAAGTTACTCTGACTACATGCACTTTATGTCTTATCTTCAAAGGAGGAAAGATTGTATCTTATGCCTTATTATAGTTACAGTATGCATTAACGTTGTTGTGACACCACCAACTTTATAATTGTTTAATATATTGTTTTGGCAATCTTTGATGGTGTTTTCTACCAGGCCATAGTGTGGCTCCTGCCTCTCCCACCCCCCTTATACCAAAAAAGTGCAAGGGGGCATTTTCTACTCAACTTACATTTTCTGAGAAAAGAGAAAAATAGAATACTTTCACATGCTCCAAAATATACTCAGGGATTATCACACAATGAGGGTTCAAATTGGACTCAGTTTGAAAATTGACAAAAGAAAAGAGGTTAGACTTGCATACTTCGTTTTTGTTGGGTATTACAAGTTGAAAACAGTATATCTGGGGTTAAATGTTTGTTTATGTTACTCACAGGAAGTCACATGTTTCTCATGTAACCAATGTTCTTTAGCTGTAGAATGCCCGGGAATTTTCTCCCTGATCTAGGAATCTGATTGGGACTAAAGTGTCAAGGTATATTACCATTTTATGGCTTCTCTTCCCGTCTTTGTTTGGTGTTCTGAAGAACAAGAAGAGTAGCCATACTCTCTCTTCTAGTTTTGTCTTTGTAGAGTAAGGATGTAGTAGATTTTGCTCTGTTGTTATTTTCATCCCAGTTACCCTTCCCATGCTAGAATTTAGTAAAAACTTTATATTTTAATCACACATGGACTCTGAGTCTGAATTATTTTACTCTGGTTCTGCTGGACCATCTTATCTCTACTAAATACAATTTTTTCAATATCTCACTATCACCCAACAGTTTTTGACCAATTATTGCAACTCTAACCTAATCCCTAGGGGGTTGCACTTGCAGTAAGGACCAGCAATATTTTTGGAAAGAGAAGAATTTCAAAATAGGTGGATGGCTATTCTGAATAAATGCTTCTATGATCTTATGCTCTTAATAATAGATCAAGCCTCTTCTGAAATTGATACATTGGACATAGAAATTAAAACATTGGAGGACAAAATTCTGTATCTATTGATGTCCTTGATAATCGTATTAAAGAGATACAGGAAGAACTTAAAATGTTTGGGGAAAAAACCACTGAAACTAAAATTAAGAAATTTGAAAGGGATAAAAAAGACTATGCACAAAATAAGGTCCATAGATGGTGTTCCCTCAATAATAACCATGATATGAGGGTAACATGGGCAGACACCCATAAAAACTCTTCTGATTTTGATACTACCAAGGCAGAAGATTCTGCCACTTCTTCTGGTGATGAGGGGCCATCATACAGACCTCTTCTTAATAGAAGAACTAAAAGTCCGGCAAGGCAGAATTCCCCCCATGCAGGGGGGGAAGAAAATTTAGTTAATTTATCTTCTAGAATTTTTACTACTCGGGAACAATATCTATTGAGATAGAGACCCTAGAAAAGACTAGACCACGCTTTAAACATAATTTTTCTCTCGAGGAGTCCCATGTTTTCAGGACTTAGCTAATGATGCCACCATTGTAATTAAAGAGGCCAATAAGGGAGGCGGCATAGTAGTTTTAGACAAAAGTGATTAGTTGTCTATTGTCAACCATCTTTTATTAGACACTGACTTTCATATGCCCATTCCATCTAACCCCACTAATGATATATAGAAAATTATTAAAACAATAGTCAACGCAGCTTTAGCCCTTGATTACATAGACCAGTCTGTGACAGCATATTTGGTGAATGAGTTCCCAAAGATGCCTATTTTCTATATCTTACCAAAAATTCATAAAACGGAATGGCCGTCCCCTGGTCGCCCGATTGTTTCAGGCTCTAACTCCATATCTGAACCATTATCTAAATATGTTGGGGGGGTTTCCCCTTCAGCCATTAGTATTTAAAATACCTACTTACCTAAGAGACACTAAGGACCTTATTTTTAAAAGTGAGGGTTTGCCAGTAACGAATAACACTATACTGGCGACGTTAGATGTAACCTCACTTTACACTAATATCCCTCATGTCTTGCTGATTTTTTGGAACTTAAGAGAGTCTTTATCCCCTTCCACATATTTTCTTTTGGACCTGGTTGATATCATTTTTGAATTTTTTTTTCAGATTTCAGAATGAATTTTGCCTTCAAATTAGGGGTGGTGGTGGCAATAGGCAGCACCATTGCACCCAGTGCGGCCAACTTGTTCATGGCCACTTTTGAACAAAAGTGGATTCTTAATGCTGACAGCAACCCCTTTTATGAAAACATCATCCTTTTAAAGATATATATTATCTGTTTTTTGTTTTTGTTTGTTTGATGATATGGCTAAATTTGGGGATTTCGTTGACTGGTTAAATGGGAGACATCCAACTATGAAATTTACTTCCCAATACAGCCAGACAACTATTAACTTCTTAGACACCTTTGTCTTTGTGTTCAACTCGGGTAAGTTGGCTGTCAAACCTTTTACTAAAATTTCTGATAATCTTCATTTCAAATCCCATCATGTTAGACACTTAAGAACTAATCTTTCTTATGGATAATACTTACAAACCAAAAAGAACTCAACACTGCCTGAGCATTATGAGGAAGAGTGTATCAAACTTTCTAAACAGTTTAAGGATCAGGGTTATCCATCTCAAGTCATAAAAAGTGCTGCTTTAAAAGCACGCAGTATAGAATGCACCAATCTTCTTAAAGATGCAGATCAAACTGGGAACCATAGATCCAATATTTGTTGTGCCTTCGACTATACGCCCCTTGCTGGTTCAATTAAAAAAACAATACTTAAACATTGGCATATAGTCAGTGATATCCCAGGATGTCAGAATAAGCCTTTTATCAGATTTAGAAAAAGTTTATATAACACTTTGGTTCTTGCAGACCTTCTTTCACCTCACAGAATTTCTACAACTCCAGCTGTTCATCATCAATGTGGCAGATGCTCAATATATTATATTAAATATAGTATGGTAAACACAGAATATTTATCTACCTGAGATTAATTTTCAATACAATTTAAAATCCTTTTCGAAATGTTGTGGTTGTGATTTGTATTATGTGGGTATATCTACACAGTCCATGTGCACACGAATTACTGAACATAAATCATGTATCAAACAATGGCATATTGAATCTCCCTTAGTTCAGCATTTTATTGATAAGGGTCATGCCTTTAATGAATTTATATTTTTGGTCCTAGAAACTTTAACCATCAAGAGTTACAATAGAATCAACTTACAGAAAGCATTATTTCAACTAGAGGCTTTCTGGATTAATCGCTTAAACACTTACCATCCCTTCGGCCTGAATCAGACAGTGGAGCTGTCTTGTTTTCTATAGTCCATACGTGTTTCCTTTAAATGCCTCTAGTAGGTGTACACCCTCTTCCAATCGGGTGTTGCCTCATTGTCCATATATCAGTTGGAAAGTTTTTCACCATTCAGAGGCAAATGCCAGCAAATAAATGTGTTGGAGTCCCCCCCCCCCCACAAGTGTGACTGGTTGCCCACTTGTAGAAACTGTATATTCTTGTTCTGGGTAAGTTATGTCTATATTATGTTTCCAATTTAATACATCAATATTGATGCATGTATTTCATAGATATGTTTTTTCATATAGAAAATTGTTGCTGAGATATCTATACCTCGAATTTTCATGAAAATTATGTTTATGAAAAATTTCTATTTTCTATTTTTGTAAAAAAATTGTGTAATTTTTTTGTGTAATTTTCATCATGTATGAGCAGTTTCTTAGTATTTTTATTTATGTTTAGTCATTACTGAAGACCAGTGAAACAAAGTTGTTAATATCCGGAACCTTTGTTCCTGTTTGACTTCCCTATACCTGTTTGACTTACCTGTACCTGTTGGATTTCCTTGTGTGATATATTATAGAAAATATTGAACAAAACATATTTTTGATAACCTATGCACCACTGTACGTTTCTGAGAATGCACTATTGTATGAATTTTGTTCTTTAATATATTAGCTTTATGCAACTTGAGGAGGAGGAGAAGGAAATTGGATTTATACCCCACCCTTCACTACCTGGAGTCCCACAGCAGCTTACAATCACCTTCGCCTTCCTATGTGCAACGGCAGGCCCAGGCCAGCCTATTTCTAGGCAAGCATGAGATGCAGAACAAAGCAACACACAACATACAGCAATCCCTGAATACATATTGCATAGGTATTCATGCTAGAGACACACATAAGCAGCATCACCACTATACAGAAATACAAACATAAGCTCATATCGTTACACCCTGGTGGTGATTTCAAAACCCAAGCCTCAACAGGCCTCCAAACTCCTGTAACATCTAGTTCAGTTCTAAAAAACTCAGGAGACAGAAAAAGCTGCACACGAAGACAGAATAGACCACTCAGCTGCTCCCCCAGAGGCAACTGCTGTTGCTTAAAGGCAAACTAAACTTGTAACAGCCTGGAAAATGGAAACCACCTCAGCCAAAACCCTGAATGGAGAAGTGGTAAAGTGGTGCCAATAAGTGACTGGGAACAAGCCATCTCTCTTGAAATGGGTTAACAGTGACTGTGTACGCTATCTGAACTCCAAGGAGGAAGGCCAGGATAAGAATGTACTAACTCTATAGATATCCCGAAGCAGAACTCCTTTACAATCTACTCTGAAATAGACAGCTTTGTTACCCAAACAGCCTGCATGTGTATATACCTTGACCAAAGTGACATCCCCCTTTTAAGACGTCAGAAGCCCATACACTCATGTGCTCAGGGCAAATATTATTGGGACTGTGGTGATTACCAGGGTCCAAGATTTGATCTAATGCCTCATAAGATTGTGCAGATTCTTATAAATAAACAGACATTGGTTTAAAGTTAAGGATTTATTAAGAAAAAGAATAACAAAGGTAATTAGCGAACTGAATACAGAGGATGAAACACATGCACACACACTGGAAATCCAGTGTGGTGCAGTGATTAAGAGCGCAGACTCTAATCTGGGAGAAACGGGTCTAATTCACCACTCCTCCACATGCAGCTGCTGGTGTAACCTTGGGTCAGTCATAAGTTCTTTCAGAGCTGTTTATTTATGTAATTTATTTTCATTACATTTATACCCCGCCCTTCCCGCAAGCGGGCTCAGGGCGGCTTACATGAGCTGTTCCCTCAAGGGCTGCTCGAGAGAGCTCTCTCAGCCCCACCTTCCTCACAGGCAGTGTTCCCTCTAAGCTGAGTTAGTGTGACAGTTTTTTAGCCTCTGGCTCACAGATTTTTTTCTCAGCTCAGGAAGGATGGCTCCAGAGCACACTGATTTAATGCAGCAGCCAAACTGCTCGCTCAGACGTTTAATGCCAGTAGCTCACAAAGTAGAATTTTTGCTCACAAGTCTCCACAGCTTAGAGGGAACATTGCTCACAGGGTGTCTGTTGTGGGGAGAGGAAGGGAAAGGGATTGTAAGCTCCACTGAGACTCCTTCAGGTAGTGAAGGGCGGGGTATAAATCCAATATCATCTTCTTCTCTAAATAAACGTTCTATAAATCCTAATTTATACTAAATCCTAACCTAAGTAAACAGTAATAATTTAGAGAGTCCAAAGAGAACTGCGGGGGTGGGTGGGAGAAAGACATACCAGCCTGTCCTGATGAGTGAAAACTTGCAGAGCTCATCAGAGGAAGGAGAAAGTGGCATGCAAGAAGGCAAGACGGAGGAGCTGAGTGTGATCTTTACAGGCACTTGCACTGAGATAGCAGGCCCAGTGCAGAGGCCTGTGCATATTCCCCACTTAGGGTTGCCAACTCCTGCTTGGGAAATATGTAGAGATTTTGGAGGTGGAGGGTGGGGTTTGGGGAAGAGGTGGGACCTCAGCAGGGCATAATGCCATAGAGTCCACCCTCTAAAGCAGCCACTTTCTCCAGGAGGATTGATCTCTGTCATCTGGACAGAAGGAGAGGAGAGATTGGATTTACACCCCACCCTTCACTCCCCGGAGGTGTCTCAGAGTGGCATACAACCCCTTTCCCTTCCCACAACAGACACCCTGTGAGGTAGGTGGGGCTGAGAGAGCTCTCTTGAGAACTGCCCTCGAGAGAACTTATGACTGACCCAAGGTCACACCAGCAGCTGTGCGTTCCACATGTGGATTTTGGAGCCAGTTGCTGGAGCCCAATATTGAGATGGGAACCAACGACTGGAATACGAAGGCTCAGATTCTTGGGGCTAACTTTATACCTCAGAAGTGTGAAGACAGAGGGGGATATAAGAACAGTAAGAAACAAGGAGGGGGGAATTCAGCATATCAACATTGGGGGCTCAAAGCAGCTGTTGTATTGCAAAGGAACTTCAGGAACAGACTAGAAAGGGAAATTGCTGAACTGCAAGTTATTCCAACACTCAGAACAATGGAATCCCCAGTACTTAACAGGGATATTGGTTTCTTATCTCATTACATATGCTAACCTCAGTCAGCCCTGTACCTGTATTCTCACCAAGCCCCCAGATGGGCCATGCATCCGCTTTCTTTTATTTCTTATTTGGAATAATAGATTAGAATAGTAAATTGTAACGTAATGAATAGTAGAACGTAATGTAATTTGAAATGGTAGACTGAAATGCATTTCTCTGGTCTGGGGACAAGGGAGATGCTCTACACAGCCATTCACCCCACTTCAAGAGAAGAAATGCTGTAAGGTCGCCTCCATGCTTGAGAGGAGATGGATGGAGTGTAATGGCAGGGTCTCAGTTAATTACTCTCAGCATTCCACAATTAAGGATACATCTGCCCATCAATGATAGAGGTTTACAAAATTATGCATGGGATAGAGAAGGCAGAGAAAGAAGTACTTTTCTCCCTTTCTCACAATACAAGAACTTGTAGGCACACAGTGAAATTAATCAGTAGGTTTAGAACAGATAAAAGGAAGTACTTCTTCACCCAAAGAGTAATTAACATGTGGATTTCCCTGCCACAAGAAGTGGTGGCGGCTACAAGCACAGAGAACTTCAAGAGTGGATTATATAAACATACGGAGCAGCGGTCCATCAGTGGCTATTAGCTGCAAGGTACAGGTGCTATGTCTGGGGCAGTGATGCTCTGTATTCTTGGTTCTTGGGGGGGCCACAGTGGCAGGGCTTCTGGAGTTCTGGCCCCACTGGTGGACCATCTGATGGCACCTGGTTTTTGGCCACTGTGTAACAGTGTTGGACTGGATGGGCCAGTCCTGATCCAAAATGGCTTCTCTTATATTCTCAATCTCCAATTTTGACATATTTCTTTCACTGTCTTTTCCCCAAGAATTAAGCCCAAACACATGGTAACCATATAAAGTAAGCTTGTTATTCCTGTTTGGTCCTTGAGTCGGTTGTGAAACATCTTCATTATGCTGCATGCTAATTTGCTGCTCACCCTCTATGTATGGACTGGTAACTGCCATTTCAATGTATCTGAGGAAGTGCGCGCGCACACAAAAGCTTAATACCTTGAACAAAACTGTTGGTCTTAAAGGTGCCACTGGACTCAAACTTTGTTCTGCAGCTTCAGACTAACATGGCTACCTGCCTGGGTCTATTCTCTCTCTGATGTGGTATGACTTGCTGTGCAGTATTTCCATTCTGCCTCCATATTACAGGAATACATTCCAATCTACTATTCCAAAATCTGATAAAGGCCAAATTAATAAAATTAAAAAGGATGCCTAGACCTCCTGAAGAACTGGTGAAGGGTTCTCAGCTATGCCCTTAAGTGCCGATCTGAGAGCCTCCTCATGGTGTAGTAGTTCAGTGGTTGTCTGGGACAGTGGCATCTAGACCACATTGCACACACTTTGGGTTATGTTGCAGAGAAGGACACTAATTTATTCTTTTCACTTTCCACACAAAACCCATTGTCCAACAGCCAACTCTACTTGCAACAGGATCCCATTTCTCCTGATCTGGACATTTGCTGGTAGAGCTTTGCCAGCAAAATTAAGCCTTGAAGCAAATTACAAACTGCAGCAAACACGACGCAACAAGGAGGTGAGTCTTTTCTTCCCTAATGAACACCTCTTGGGTTACACTGGTGCCATTTCTTCCAAGGCATGCTTAGAGATACAGTCTATCCCCTAGATGAGTGGCGGGTGCACAAGAGATTTTAGCACAAGAGGTAGTGTGCTTTGTGGCAGAGACTATGTAGCATACACATAACTCATTTACAGGATCGAAGCCAGAGCCATTGAC